>NC_088853.1:1444363-1754345 GCF_963853765.1 Magallana gigas | reverse complement strand
TCAGAAGATTTTTATGATATTTTTCTATATTCGTTAAACTTTGAACCTCGCGTCAGACCCCAATTTTTTCACTGTATAAACAAGCTTTTGAGTAGATATTGGCATATCTGCTGCAGTGGTTCTTGAGAAGATTTTTAAAAATTTCCAACGTATTTCTATGTTAAATTTTTAACCCCGCCTGGAGGCCTAGTTTTGGTCCGATGGTTTCGATTTTTACAATTTAAAATATTCACCATAAAAACAAGCTTTGGTGTAAATATTGGCACTTCTGGTGCAATGGTTCTTGAGAGGACAATTTTTACATTTTTCCTATGTATTTCTAAATCAAAATTTGAACCCCGCCTGCGGCTCCAGTTTTGGTTCGAGGGTCACGATTTTTATATTTTAGAATCTTTACTATAGAAACAATCTTTGGTGTAAATTTTGGCATTTCTGCTGTAGTGGTTCTCATGAAGATTTTTAAACATTATCTTTTCTACACGCGACTGAAGCCCCAGTTTAGGTCTGAGGGTCATGATTTTTATAATTTAGAATTTTCACTATATAAGCAAGCTTTTGTGTGAATTTTGGTATTTCTGGTTCAGTTGTTCTTAAGAAGTAGATTTTTAAGGACACACACCCTATACTCACTGTTTCTTAATTATCCCTCTTTGGAAGAGGGCTGCGCGCTTTATTTTCACAATTTAAAATCTCCTTTCCATAAGAATACGTTTTATTAAGTTTGGTTAAATTTGGCCCAGTGGTTTTAGAGAAAAAAATATACTCACTGTTTCTTAATTATCCCTCTTTGGAAGAGGGCTGCGCGCTTTATTTTCATAATTTAAAATCCCCTTTCCATAAGAAGTTTGGTTAAATTTGGCCCAGTGGTGTTAAAGAAAAAGTCAAAAATGTAAAAAGTTAACAGACAGACGGACAGACGCCGGACAACAGGTGATTAGTAAAGCTCCCTCGAACCTTTTGTTCAGGTGAGCTAAAAAACTACAGTATAATAACAGTGTTTTAACAGTTTATAATACTGCTTAAGGATGAACCAAGCTGGCATAATAAAATATTGCATATCCATTGTTCTTTCCCACTGTAAGCCTATACAGAGGAACTGCAATTATTTTTCTATAATCGCAATTGCTCTGTCTGTATACTATGACGTCATAAAGGATACATTTAAGTCTGAATGTTTATCTTTGATGCAATACCTAAATGTCTAGGTCTAGGCTAATACAGGGTATTTGCGAGTGGTAAAATGCAAATATAAGTAATAAACAACGATTATTTAGTGAACACAGCATTATGAATAGCAATTGCTCTGCTGGCATATTTTCCATGATGCGCTAGTATTGTCTGAATACGTTGAAATGTTAACAATGGTGAAGTCTGTCTGATTAATCCGTGTCCTCATTTTGTACCAAGTATTACAGTACTGCCTGACTATGAAACAAGACAAACAATATAGACATGTCACTTCAAGTTTATTAACTTTTATCTACAGCTCGCTACATTTCCCCAAACATCATTTGTATACAAGTATTATGTTTTTCATGGTAAGAGTAAACACAATAAAAATAAACATAATACTATATATATACGTTATAAATGTATTTCATCAGGTTTATTGTGTGGGTAAACACAAAATATCATCTCGCTTAAACTTGCGTACAATATTTCTCCAAATAAATGACATTAACTTGAGTTGTCCTATCTATCTGGTCAACAGAGATACAGAGTGTGAGAAATGTGCTTAAACACCATTAACAAACACATAGGATTAACAACATGGTAAATACAAATTGAGGTCATCATGACCTACTTTCAAATTGATATATACATGAGTATATATGACTTCTGGTATAATTATTGGTACATCATTTCTAAAACACAAGTTAGTTTATTTTTTCAAATAAATAGATAAGTTCTAAAATAGTTTCACTATAAACTACCATAATTCTAATTGGGTCATTGTGACCTACCTTTTGAGCACAACAAGCAATATATGATGCACCAATTGTTACACAGGCACAGCTAAAACTTAATCAATTAAAAACTAACATCAACTATTAATATATTGAAATTAAAACTACATAACATTGTATAAAAAAACCCATTGAAAACTTATCAAATTCTTATCAAAAGCTTATCAGATCACTTCTTTCCAAATGATCAATCCTACCAATAAAACTGTCAGGGATAAACACCATCAAATTCATTCCTCATTTTTAGGTAAAACTTCCATCTTATGAAAATTATCTAAGGGGAATAACTGTTTTTTCATCCTGACTGAAAAATACACATTTTGAGTTATTCCCCTTTGAATATAATGTTTATTACAACATACAAGATTTCTTGTGTAAAAATCAAAATTACAAAAAAAACAATATGTGACACATTGGCTACAATTGTAATGGACATCTCCGTCCTAGCACCGAATGATACCAGAAATTTCAGGAGCTTAGATATGTAAAACATATTATATACTGACAAAATTTACACTTAGATAAAATTGACAAAAAACGTATGATAACAAATTACAGTAGAGTTCACGTACACAAAAGACAGAGTCCATTGATGATGTCTTATTCATAAAGAGTTTAGGTACACAGAGCACAGAGTCTATTGAGGATGCGTTATATATGTAGAGTTCACCTATACAGAAACAGAGTCCATCGATGACGCGTTATATATGTAGAGTTCACGCACACGGATACAGAGTCCATCGATGGCGCGTTATATATGTGGAGTTCACGCAGACAGATACATTATTTTTGTGCAGATTTCATGTACACCGAACGCAGAGACCATTGATGACGCGTTATTTTTGTGCAGAGTTCACCTACACATCAACAGTGTCCATTGATGACGCGTTATTTTTGTTCACCTACACAGATACACAGTCCATTCATGAAACGTTTATGTAGAGTTCACGCACAGAACACAAAATCTGTTGATGACCGGTAATTATTTGGCTTCTGTAACTCCATTGGAATTATGGATAATCCTGGAAGGTTTTCTACTGTCTCCCCCTGAAGGCGTTAAAAAGCAGCTTGTCTGCAAGAAACAAAAAAAAATAATTTATATTGTTATACTTTCATGTTAAATACTGAAATCTGATTGGTTAAGACGCAGTTAATAATATTTACTATTACCCTCAGCGTTAGCAACGCACTTGGCAACGGGTAACATTAAAAAATGTTACATGCGCGAAAATTATGCGCGTACGGTTCGCTGTAGAATTCACGTTATTCCTATATAAAAGCAGTAAAATTTTCTTAAAAATTTTAAAAAAGACATTCAGTATAACAAAATAAATAGTGCCTGTTTGGGAGGATAACAGTTGAAATTGACACCCCTCGAAAACCATTGTCAACCTCCGCTTCGCGTCGGTTGACAATGGTTTTCTCGGGGTGTCAATTTCAACTGTTACCCTCCCAAACAGGCACTATTTATATAATAGTATTAAATGATTAATACCAAATACTTGGACAAGAAGGAAAGAGTGAGCAAGCTCAAACACCCCATGTTCTCCCATTACTTGACAAGCTACACATCATGAATGGCAGAGTATGCATTAAGGTGGCATTCTACACCGCTTTCTGATGACGCAGTACGCAAAAAAGTAAATCTGGAAGCATGTAATTCTGGTACCGGCTGATTGCAACTGATGCGAATTGTATGGGGACCGCTCTTTTGAAAAAATTGTTAAATGAACAGAATAAATCAAAATGTTGATTAAAATTCATTATTTACATGAAAGGTGGTATGGGACACCTTCATGTTGTGTCGTATTATTTATCGAAATAGTATAATTTTATAAATAGTTTCTTTTCCTTCATTGTTACCTTACAGCGCAGTGCAGTGGGTTAGAGGGCTCACTACGGACCTGTAAGTCACGAGTTCGAGTCGGGTTTGAAAAATTTATTACTTTTCCAAAATTTTCTAAAACATATTTTTTGGTAAAATATTGTGAAAGAAAATTCTAAACCAATGAAAGTATTTCAATAGTAGTGTACTTTAATTCACATCATTATTGACAGATGTTCCATACCACCTTAATTAAAGGGATGGGAGGGTGGCTTTGAATTTCTCTCAGGTTGGGATACATAAATCCTAATTATCTCCCCTTGAAAAGGGGCACGTTCCTTAATTTTCACAACTTTGAATCTTCTTTGCCCAAGGGTGCTTTGTGCCAAGTTTGGTTGAAATTGACCCAGTAGTTCTGGGGGAGATGTTGAAAATGTGAAAAGTTGACGGACAGACGACAGACAAAATGTGATCAGAAAGGCTCACTTGAGCTTTCAGCTCAGTTAGCTAAAAATGATAAAGGGCATTACTAGCAAAACATCATCAGATCAAAACTTTCTGCAATTATGCACATATCTAATCATTTGTCTTAAACAACAACATACTAAATTCTAATGGTTCAAAATTTGAAGACAAAACATTGTAATTAAAATTTCCTAGAAATCAACACATTGTGTTCTAACTACCTACAAAAAAAATCATTGCTAAATTCAACGTTTGGACAAAATTCTAAGTTCAATGGGGCTAAAATTCCTAGAAAGATAAATGAAATGGAACTTCCTAGTAATTAGCACATCTACACGTTGTGTCCTAAATACCTTAAAAGTTTCATATATTTCATATTAAACATGATAAAATTCTGTGCAGCTGTTGAATATAAGTTTCGCTTAAAATCCAGGACTAAGTGAGATAGGTCGAAGTCATTATTCTCTAACAATTCCATTACATGGGGTATAATAATGGCACAATTAGCAAAACAAAGATACATTTACAATTGATAAAGATCCAACATTTACAATGTTTAATTGTTCAATTTGATATTATAGACTTCATGTGGATATTTGTTTTATAATATTCCACATTCAGAAAATAAAACTTGTATAACATGATGTTTCTCACTCAGCAACAGACAGCCATGTTTGGATGATCACAAAGTGTGAAATAAACAGGAGTCAGTATTACAGTCCATGTGAATTATACACAGCTCAATTTCAGCTGCAGATGTTGAACAAAGTGACAAACAACATGTGTGGTTTTGAGAGCAGACTAGATTTGTACAGAAACATTTACAACCTGTCAATATCCCAGCTATCTCCATTATACGGCTGGTGTTGAGCTGGACATGACGTCCTCATCAGGACGGGGTCTGTGTTCATCTACAACATGTCATTAATTAGCTGTTAATTAATCAATTCCATACATTATATGTAATGATAGAGCTACATCTACAAATTAAAACTTCAAACGGATTACCATGACACTTGGTCTATTATTTGTCTAATTAATTAAATTAAGTCAATTAACATGTAACAAAACAACTGATTACAAATACATGCATCAGTGAGTTTTACTTTTGTTTAGTTGATGAGTTTTGTTGTGATGAGGTGTCGTGTATCTGATGTCTCCATCAGGACGGGGTCTGTGTTCATCTACAACAAGTCATTAATTAGCTGTTAATTAATTAATTACATACAGTATATGTAATGATAGAGCTACATCTACCAATTAAAACTTTAACCTGATTACCATGACACTTTCTTTAATATTTATCTAAATAATTAAATTAAGTCAATTAACATGTCACAAAATAACTGATTACAAATACATGAGTCACTCTATATATTTCATAATTAAATACAGCAACCTGTTATTTCTATTCACTAAATACAATGACATGTAACTGTACATTTAATTAATAAAATAATGTATCTAATTTCTGTATATTTTAGATAAACACTGAATCCCAATGACTGGTAGACACAGCTAACCCTGTAACAATGAGTTGTTTATATTGACAAACAATCACACAGATAAACATGTCTTACATGTATCTTATTGACTGATAATTAACACGGACTGTGTGTCTTAGTTATCTATATCTAATTAATGTGAATGATAATGACTCAGACTTACCTGTCAGAGCGTCCTGTCTGGTGATATACCTGTAGACACACACCTTGTTGTTGTCCAATGATCCGACCCAGAGACGGTGAGTGTTGACATCATAACTCAGGCTCCATGGTTCACCCATCACTTGTGATTTTGTCAGTAGATGTGACAGGAACTGACCGTCCTTATTCAACATCTGTACTGTTTTGGTTTTATTATCACACACCAGGATGTGTGACAGCGCGTCAGTACAGATTCCCCATGGATATAGTCCTGATCCTGATGGATGTCCTGTGTAGGAGAAACGATGTCTTCCTCCACGCTCTGTCACCACTACAGCACTGTAAAAGTCAGACACCACGACATCCCCATTGTTGTTCTCTGTTATATAGATAGGTTGTCTATACAGTCCCCGTCCTGTGTTATTGTACTGTATGGTTTGTGTGAGTTGTCCACTCTGGTTGTACCGGGTTACCTTGCCTGTCTTTGTATCATAGTTATACATCCCGACCAGTAGATCCCCAGTGGACGGGGACCAGTACACACTCAGTGGTCTCCATGTAGAGTCTGTTCTCTCTATAAATGTGGTGGTTGTTTTCATATCCTTTGACAGTTTGTTGATGTTATCATTCCTATCTATATAAATCAGTTCACTCTCACTGTTCACTGTGTGTAATCCTACACCACTCAATGAAACCTCCACACGATGTAGAGGGACACCTGTTGTGTCTGTCAACATGAGATTGTTCCAATGACTGACCCAGACCCGGTCTGATGTCACACAGGAAATGTGACGACAACCACCAACACCTGTCAGTGTGAGAGATTGATGGAGCTCAGCACCAGACGTCAGTTTCAGCAGACACTGGTTTCCTACGCGTCGGTTTCCTCTCTCTGTGATTTGGATTGCACTCAGTGACTCCATCACATCCTCCTTGTTGAGTGACTCAGTCATGGAGAGCTGGCTGGTGTGGAGTGTAAGATGTATCTGGGGGAGGGCTGTCTTTGTGAATGAGAGGAATTGTAGCGCACTGAATGTGAATGCTGGCTGTACATATCTGTGTTCATATCTCCTTAGTCTGACAATATGTCTGATCATTTTTATCTTTTGTTTTTTACATCTGTGTTTGAAATCAAAGTAACATAACACATTGTTCAATAGATCATATACCACATAGTCAATGAGATTCTTCAGTCTCTGGGCCTTTGTTAACATCTCTGATTGAAGGGGGGAGAATTCTGTGTGACAGGTTTTGACATCAGCTTTGATTTCTGTCAGGAGAACAGGTCTGTAAAAGAGAGCCTCACTTCTGATGGTGTGAATGGTTCCTCTGTGTTGTTGTCGCTTTGTTTTATAGGCTGTTTGTATATCCAGTATTACGTGCTGTCCTTGGCCATAAAGAAATCGGTGCAATTGGTCCTCGGAACAAGAATCACACACAGGAACTTGACAAGGTTCACAGTACTTTGTATAAACATGGCTAGGATGTCTCACACAAATCTCTTGTGTTGGGATGTAGTTGATTTTATCACGGTGTGACACAACATCATGGTCTATTGTTTGGAGATCTTTTACATGGTTCTCTTTACACTGGGGACACAGATCACATGGACACGATACACAATGGTACGCTGTGTCGCCCGGACACTTAGAACATTGATGTAGTCTAAATGAGGAGCTTGCTGTGATGTATTGGGAGCTTGCTGTGATGTATTGGGAGCTTGCTGTGATGTATGGGGAGCTTGCTGTGTCCATGATGTGGGCGGTCTGGGTCATAACCTGTTCAATGAAAATAAAGAGTTTTAGGATTATTATTGTTTGTATAAACATTCAATGTCAAATTTTAACAGAAATATATTTGGGTTTTTTAAAGATTAATATATTTTCTCTACTTGGATAATTGACGGTCTATTATTCTGGTTCTGATTATAGAGACACTCAACCAGTAGAAAAATACAACATAAGATTGCTGAGTGAGAAAGAGGTGCTATCTCTCTCTCTCTCTCTCTCTCTCTCTCTCTCTCTTTATCCCTACATTTCTTTCTCTCTGTTTCTCTCTCTTGGATGTGTACATAATTGAGAAAGTGTACTATATGATTATCTAGCAGAGAAAGTCAGAGAGAAATAAAAATAAGATGTAAAGTACACATCACAATTAAGTTAATTCAATTACCGGGTATTAACTGTCTCAATTTACCTAACATGTATTCCTGCTCTTTCTATTTCTTTCTCTCAATCTCTGTTTCTCACAATTTCAATACTAAACATGCACTCTTGGCCTCTCTCTCTCTCTCTCTCTATCTTATTCTCCTCTCTCTCTGATTTTTTTTTCTAACACATGCTTTTTCTCTGTCTCCTCAGATTTCTCTTCTAAACATGTATTTTTGCTCTCTCTTTCTATCTATTACTCTCTTTCAGACAAACTCCATTAAACATGTACATGTACTAAATATATCTTACTCTCAAAGATGTAATCTCTCTCTCTCTCTCTTTCTCTCTCTCTGACCTATTCTTATAAACATGTGCATCTTACTATTGTAATTTCTCTCTCTTTTTCTCTCTGAGTTACTCTCTGTTAAACATATGCATCTTTCTATTTCTCTTAGACATGTAATCTCTCACTCTCTGTGTCTGACTCTCTCTCTGTGTCTGTCTCTCTCTCTCTCTATCTATCTCTCTCTCTCTCACACATTATTACTCCTTCATTCACTATCTCTAATTTTACAGCTAAACAAGTACTTCTTATCTCTCATTCTTTCTCTAAGCCTCTGTCCCTCATTATTTCATAAATAAACATGTAAACACTTTCTATCTTTTATGTAAACATGTGCATCTTACTTATTCTCTCAGACATGTAGTCTCTCTCTCTCTCTCTCTCTCTCTCTCTCTCTCTGATACTTACTCTTTTACATGTAAACATGTGCATCTTACTTATCCTCTCAGACATGCAGTCTTTCTCTTTCTCTCTCTCTCTCTCTCTTTCTTGTGACTTACTCTTATACGTGTAAACCATGTGCATCTTATTCTCTCAGACATGTAGTCTCTCTCTCTCTCTCTCTCTCTTGTGACTTACTCTTATACATGTAAACATGTGCATCTTATTCTCTCAGACATGTAGTCTCTCTCTCTCTCTCTCTCTCTCTCTCTCTCTCTCTCTCTCTCTCTCTCTCTCTCTCTTGTGACTTACTCTTATACATGTAAACATGTGCATCTTATTCTCTCAGACATGTAGTCTCTGTTTCTTACTCACTGACTTAGTATGTAAACATGTGCATCTAACTGTTTTTCTCAGACATGTATTCTCTCTCCTCTCTCTCTCTCTCTCTCTCTCTCTCTCTCTCTCTCTCTCTCTTCTCTGACTTACTCTGTTAAACATATGCATCATTCTATTTCTCTCAGACATGTAATCAATTTCATTCTTTTATTATTCCTTTCTCTCACTATCTCATTATTTTACAGCTAAACATGTACTTCTTTTCTCTCATTAAATCTGTTCTCTTGCTTTCTAACTGTTCTCTCTATCCCTCACACTTTCACTACCAAACCTCTCTCTCTCTCTTCTAACATGTAATCTTGTTTTCTATCATCCCTCTCTTCTCTCTATCTATCTCTCTCTCTTTCAGATGAACTCAACTAAACTTTGTCTCTTACTCCCTTACTCTTGTTGTTCCATATCTATCATTTAATATTTATTGTTCTGTATAACATGTCTGTTTGCTCTCTCTTTCTCTCTCTCTCTCTCTCTCTCTCTCTCTCTCTCTCTCTCTCTCTCTCTCTCTCTCTCTCTCAGATACTTGCTCTTATACATGTAAACATGTACATCTTACTTATTCTCTCAGACATGTAATATCTCTCTCACTTTCTCTTTTCTCTGACTTACTTACTCTGTTAAACATATGTATATTTTCTTAGACATGTAATCTCTCTCTCTCTCTCATTATTACTTTCTTTAATTGCTATCAAAATACAATTCACACCTAATCCTCAAATTTGTGCAAAATGGGAACCCACCAGTGTATACATGTTAATTACCGGTTTATGTCCCATGCTTTGTTATTCCCTTAACCCTGGTTGATTTTTGACTGCCCCCTAGATAAATGAGCCCTGAAATTACCACAAAGGTATGTTTCTCCTCGTCTAACACATCAATCATCAAATGGGAATGTGGGCAATAGTTATATTGTCAGTTCCTGGGTAAGAAGTTGATGTTGACCTCGGCCTATGCTCTCGAGAAACAGTTCTTATCCCAGTACTAACACAATGACCACTGCCCTCATACCCATTTAAAAGATGTATGCTACATGTAAAATGTCTATGAATGACACACGACGACAAACGTGAGATAGCAATGGGTCTCCTGAATGACTCAGGTGACCTAATAATACAGAGTATAGCTACATGAACATGGTGATATTACATGAATACTATACCACATATATTCTCTCTTTGATCTTTCAGTCAACAGCACAGTCAAACACAGCCTGGGAACCTGTAAAGAGACCATCGACTGTTACATTCTAGTACTTGTTGATAGCCCGCGCAATTGCGGGATTTAATATTACATACATTTATATGATACAATGCTTCACAAGATATCTGTGAGCCAATGCTCACTAGTGATACCCCCGCTCTGATGTAAAAATGCAAAATAAGCAAAGTCGACATTTAACAGAAAGCTGGCATCTGATTGGTACAGAAATATATCCCATAATATGGCATGCCTAAACAAATAGTGTGTTAAAATTTCAAGCATCTGCGATTAATAGCTGCTGAGAAATCTTTGAGGAAAATTTGTTTGAAAATTTTGGCTAAAAATAAACAAAGTCGTCATTTAACAATAAGTTGACGTCTGATTGGTACAGAAATATATCCCCTAATATGGCATGCCTAAAAAAACATTGTGTAAAAATTTCAAGCATCTGCGATAAATAGTTGCTGAGAAATCTTTGACGAAAGTTTGTTTGAAAATTTTGGTTAAAAAATAAGCAAAGTCGTCATGTAACAGGAAGTTGACGTTCGATTGGTACAAAAATATATCCCGTGATATGGCATGCCTTAACAAACACTGTGTAAAAATTTCAAGCATCTGCGATAAATTGTTGCTGAGATAAATGTGACAGAAATTTTTGTTACGGACGAACAGACAGACGGATAGACAGACAGACGGACAGACACACAAGGGTAAAACAGTATACCCCCTCTCCTTTGGAGCGGGGGTATAATTATATGTTGATCCATATTTTTTGGTTTATTTATGTAAACATAGTGTCTGATTTTTTTCTTAGTTGCTTTATTAACCTTTTCTCAAACTCGTAAAAATCTACATTTACTATATTAATTACTGCTTACTCTCAAACATGTACCTTCAATCTATGTTTACTCTCTCTCTCTCTCTCTCTCTCTCTCCACACACACATCACCATAACTTAGTTATAGAAATGAGGGCCGACACAGGATTTGCCTTCTGTCTGATTGGATTGAAACACTGTTTTTCAAATGTGACACATATCTTCAGTATGTTCTTATTTACAATTCATCTATGAAATACAGAATGTAACTTTTTATAATAAGGTTATAAAACATGGATAAAATGCAGTTGTGTCTTTACCCCATGTAAAGAACAGACTATAATTGCTATCAAAATACAATTCACACCTAAATCCTCAAATGTGTGCAAAATGGGAACCCACCAATGTATACATATTAATTACCGGCTTATGTCCCATGCTTTGCTATTCCCTTAACCCTGGTTGATTTTTGACTGTCCCACAGGCAGATAATTGGACTATACCCCAGCCCTGACATTACCACAAGGATATGTTTCTCCTCATCTAACACATCAATGATCTAATGGGATTGTGGGCAATAGTTATTTTGTCAGTTCCTGGGTAAGAAATTGATGTTGACCTCCGCCTATGGTTTCGGGCAACAGTTCTTACCCCAGGACTAACACAATGACTACTGCCCTCATTCCTATTTAAAAGATGTATACTAAAATGTCTATGAATGACACACGACGACAAACGTGAGATAGCAATGGGTCTCCTGAGTGACTCAGGTGACCTAATAATACAGAGTATAGCTACATGAACATGGTGATATTACATGAATACTATACCACATATATTCTCTTTGACCTCTCAGTCAACAGCACAGTTAGACACAACCTGGGAACCTGTAAAGAGACCATCAACTGTTACATACTACAGACTGGTATAACCTATCAGTCAACAGTCAGACACAGGGAACCTGTAAAGAGACCATCAACTGTTACATTCTAGTACTTGATGATATCCCGCACAAGTACGAGATTTAATTATATATACATTAATATGATACAATGCTTAATATTTCAAATATTTTTTGTTGTTCATTTTTGTATATATTTTGTCTGATTCTTTTCTAAATTGTTTTCTTAACCTTTTCTTTAATAAAAATTGAAATAAAAAACCAACTGCATGTCTGGATTATTACAGGAGTGGGGATGACAAATCCAAACTAAAATGGATGATATATACATATTACATACCTATATCTAAGTATTGAATCCTTATTTTTTGAAAGTCTCATAACTGCAACGGTGTGTGCATACAAATTGAATAACGCGCGTTAGAATAAGGATTTAATGCTTATATTTACATATTTTTACCTTCATGCCTTATACCTCAAAATTACTGTATTATCCTATGGGTAAGTTCAAATTAATGGAAGAGCCACAGTAACAGCCACAAGCGTGATCTTTGATTTTCGTTTGTGACGTTGCACTTAACAGCGTTCAACGTTTGTGACGTCACAATTAAAACTCGTGATTTAACCTTTTAGTACCCTGTCTGTGTTATGGTGCTATATCTGCAGTAGCTTTACATGCAAAATATATGTGAAATGTAAATATACATATTATATACCCATCAGTTTTTCTTCCTTGATACTGTCAATTTCACAGTTTGATCTGAGTTTCCGGATCACCACACTGTGGTTTTCCGATTCCGTATCACTGCTCTCTGAAACTGATAACATCTGTATTTTAGCCCGTTTTTAAAAGACTTCGTTTAAAATACAGTCTAACTTCGTTATCTCGAACTAGATGGGACTGTTTAAAACTTTGAGATATCTGAGTATTTGAAATATCAAGGTACAATACTTAAAGCGGAAGGAAAGTCAAAAATACATTTTATTTATATTAATAAAGTGTTTTAAATTATCACAATTGGTCATGCTGTTTTGAAAATAAACTACATAATTAAGCTATAATGCACGTTTTGAAGTGAGAAATTGTATTTACGGGAGGCTGACATGATGTAGAACTCTTTTGTATTGAAAACCAAGAAAATTAATTATTTTGACGTCCCACAATCTATTCTGGTTTGGTTTACATACATGCATACAACGTATACAATGCTCTGAATAAAACACTGGTTTAGGCCTAACAAAAAAAAAATAGTTTGTTTCCGCTTTCACTCTTTCATGATGAAAAAAAGTAGGGTCAGTTGGTCGGAAATTTTGTATTTTTTCAAATATTTTTTTTTCCCTTTAATATTGCAGTATCCATACATGCCGGTTGGATACTAGTATGGTATAAATGGTATTAAGCTGGTCTTAAGAAAACACAAAAATGATATCATATAGCAGATACTTCCTCTGCCAATGATGAGAGCATTATTAAAATCTACAACACATGGAAACATACAGCCATTTTGAAACAAAACGTTTAAGTTACAGTAACTGCTTCAAGCATTTTTGTGACCAAAATTTTGATTATTTTGTTTTTCCAAATTGGATAAAAACGAAAATAAACGATTTTCCATCAAAAATCCTTAAAAAAAAAGTTTTGAGTCGGGGGGTAAAAGCTTGGGTCGGTCGGGAGAGCGGAAACAAACAATTTGTTTTCTTAGGCCTTATGCCTTTCTGTTACTCAAGTAATCGACTGAACAAAAATAATATGATTTTTTATTAAAGCACATAGTAGGCCAATTCATTTAATTTTGTATTCCTACAAATTTCCTCTATAAAATTAGAATGATGTCGATTATTTGTTTCGATGTTCAATTGTTCCGCCCCCTCCTTCTCAGTATTATATATTCAAATACATTAATGTATTAAATTAATTAAATTAGTTTATTAAAACATCCTACCATATTCATGATATTCACCATTCTTTTAATGATCACTATTGATGTGTATCATTTTTAGTATAGGAAAACGGTTTAGGAAAAACAAAACAATTTTTATGACCATTCATCGCCCAGTCCCCTTTCAACCTCCCTATTTTATGTACACATGATTGCGTGGACCCTGAGGTCCACGCAGAAAATATATAAACGAGGTTAAACCGGATGCTATGGGGAAAATTTAGCCTGCGCATGAGCTAGCCTGGTTCCTGTGGGTAATGGGTAGCTCAGGGAACCAGGCTAGCACACGTTTATCTGGATCGGGATCGGGATTCCGTGCCATATGCACACATAAGTTCAAAGGCGCTGTAATTGTAAAGTTGTCGGTAAACAGTACAGAAACAAAGTATTCCTTTTAAAGAAATGATTGGCATGTGATATGAACTATCAGTATTATGAAATAAGTTAATGTTATGCCGAAACTACAATATGCATCAAATAGCATAATTTGCAATGTTTTGTTGTTTTCCGAATACACATATGTAACTTTACTTTTATAGTAGGCAAGGCTAGAGAACTTCCCGATTAAACTTTTTTAAGCATTTAAGTATGATTGAATAATTATGTCACTGTATAAAAGTTTAAATTTCAAGAAAAATGCATCCAAGTATGAAATTTTTAATTTACACAAAACTGTCACTGTATAACGTTAGTTAACAAAGTAGTGCAAATCGTAATGTGTTCTACAAATAGTAGAATTCACCGAATGCCTGATACTATACATGCAAACTTCATTCATAGATAGATCATAATTATTTTAGAAGTCAGGGCTATACATACATGTATACGTAATGCAACGTACAAATTTAGTGGTTAAAAGCAGAGGGCTAGAGTCGGTGGAATCTCTGATAATCTTATTAATAAGGCTTTCACGCTTTCGTTGGAAACACATGCAAATGGTCCACGTATTGTAGTCCTTTTTTAAAGGACAGCAACTTGTTTATTCATATAGACGTAGAACACAATCTGTTCATTGTTTACAAATTAATGCAAAAAGTTAACTTCTAATCTTTCCTGGTATAAAAATGTATGAAATTAAAAGACACTAGTGTATGCTAATGATGCAACTGTGAAACGATAAGCACGTGCCATTATCATTGTGATGTCATGAAAAAAGTTCACACATTATTGAAATGATTCGCTATTCTGCAGGTTCATATAAGGAAACATATTTGCAACTATAAATATCAAGTATCACCTTCTATGTATTCTCTAAGTAAATTCCCAGTAAATATATTCACTCTTTACATTTAATCATTCGATATCATTGCAAGTATATATTTTGATACAACTCCCACTGGCTTGGATCCCCCAAAACATGTCCACCACCATACTCTCATTTTTGCTATTTTAGGCTGGTTTTAAAATATTGAAAATGAAAGTAGGTTTTAATTAATTCAACAATAATTACTTATCAGGTAAAATTCAATTATAGTTTATGGACATCATATTACACTTGTTAAAATACCAAAAGTGTAAGCAGTTACTCTGGTGCAGGCATTTTTTAGTTAATTGACAAAATGAAGTATACTTACATGTAACAAATGTTAAAGTGGCAATAACTATATTTTTTTTTTCAAATTCTGGTAAGCGATTAAGACATTGATAAATGTTTTCTCATAAAATGTTTGGTCTTTCAACAGGAAAACAAAATGTTACTTACTTTTTTAGTCAAATGCCACCCCCCCCCCCAAAAAAAAAAAGCTATTCATATATTTAGTTTTTAATGTTTTAATCGGTCAACTTAGTTTTCATTATTAATTAATTTCATCTTTATATTACTTAACGTAGGCCTATATACTCCCAGTAAACATTTAAAAAAAAGGGGGGGGGGATTCTGTGTCTGAACAAACGACTGGTACATTGAGCTGTTGGATTGAAACAACTTACCCCCTCCTCCCTTACCTGAACTAAGTTACAACAGTTTTTTCTTCAACACTTTACATATACACGAATGACATGATTTTGAAGGTTTGTTTTCGGGTCAGCCATTTTACATAGTTGACTTTTAAAACTATCGCGTTTTATCTCACCTAAATTGTCACGGGCATGATATATGGAAGAAGTAGACTATATTGTAGAATATATGATATGACAAACCTTTTTTTCACGGGGAACAATTATCTAAACGGATAGAAATAAACTTTCCTTTCCTCTTCCCAAATCGGTCTATCGTCTGGTCGACATACGTCACAGCGATGCTTAGACGTTTCGCCACCTAGCAATTTCGACCCCAAATGGTTTCGGTCCCAGATAATGAATTTACCGGTTTTCAAAAATAGAAAAAAGCTGTTCGAATATTTAGTTTTAAATGTATTAATCGGTCAACTTAGTTTTCATTATTACTTTATTTCATCTTTATATTACTTAATGTATATGTACTCGAAGTAAACATTTTTTAAAGTAAGGGGGTGGGTGGAGGGATCTGGGGGGGGGGGGGGGGGGGGGTAACAATTGATTTGAGACCACGGATGACTTCTAAAGCAATCCTGTATTTCTACATATTTTGCAGAAATGTTTGCCAGAACAATTCAAGTGAATTTACTGGTCAGTTCCACTGTATGTGCTTTGTTTTATTAATTCATGTTAAATTTCATTATGCGTTTGTGAAATAAAATTTTAGAATTATCTTTTGGACGACAATCCTGCTATCTGTAGCATTCCTGTCCCGTCACAATGAAGTGTGTTTGTTTATAACAGAATGTCTGATTCTGACTGACACCGGAAATCGTGTTTATTTCAGCAGCCAAAACATCGCACTTGTTGAACTGAACACAAGCACATAACAACATGTCAAGGACATTCGGTACACGCACTTTTGCACAAAATAAAATAATCAATGAAAGCAAAATATATACGGTATGAATCGAATGACATAATGGATTTTTATGAATTACAGCTAGAAATGTTATTCGCATTATAAACACAATCTATTTAAGAAACAGCATACATTAAACATAAATATGCAGTAATCACCATGCCCGGAGAAAAGGGGGTATGAGGTCTATTTTTGGTAGCTTTATTACACTGCTTTAATTATAAGTTGTTTTTTTTTAAACTAAAACCACGCCATCGTTTAAAAATCGTCAGCGCTTATTATGACACGTCTTTCACTTTCTATAATTAGGCAACGTCAAAACAAAGAAATGTTTACAGGCTTCAGGATCGGGGGCGGATTGGGGTGGGGGTGGGGGGGGGGGGGGGTAGATGGGGCCTGCCCTCCCCCACACTTTTTTAAAAGCGGTCACAGACACGCACTTTTTCGAAGTATGTATAAACTACTGGGATAATTTTATAAGAAAACCAGGCCCCGAGGTTATAAAACTTTTTACATACTCGTACTCAAATTCAAACTCGTACTCCGAGTACGCGCTCCACTGAGTACGACTCTTAAACCAAGGTTATAAAAGGTTTGGAGTATGTTCTTCTATCATTCATTGTATTACAATCTCAATACCATTGTACAAAGGTACACACAGATTATAATGATACAATACGTGGTGTTTCTCACTGAGAGAGAGAGAGAGAGAGAGAGAGAGAGAGAGAGAGAGAGAGAGAGAGAGAGAGAGAGAGAGAGCATGTACAAGATCAACCCTGACTCTTAATACAAATGTGAAGTATGGGGGTTCGAAACTGGGGAGCATTTTAAATTTATTTTTCTAATAAAACACATAATTTCCGCTGAGTACTATTTGGAGTATGCTCTTAAAGCTGGTGGAGGAAATTTATACGTCTCTAGAGCAAGGAAATTCATGTAAAAAGTCCTGACTTGTAGACAAACCGTACGTGTATTCAGATCAATTATTTCTCAGCAAAACATAACACATTATAATTATTTACATGTATATTATGCCCTTTATCATCTGCGAGCATGGATCGAGAGATGTTTCTGCATCTATAACTGATGAAATTTTCTATCTCTCTCTTTCTCTCTCTCTCTATCATAATGTTTAGCTTCTATCATGCATGTTTTAATTAATCAAAGTACTGTCATTATTTTACATAAACAAGCTTAATTTTTATAAACTGTAAATTACCCGGGTAAGAGAGAGAGAGAGAGAGAGAGAGAGAGAGAGAGAGAGAGAGAGAGAGAAATTACAGCCCGTTAATTACCTCGTTCCTTTTAAAGTTGTTTATATCTACGCTCTCTGCCCTCTTTTCCAAAAACATTTGAGATAATCACAGTTTGTTGATAAATTTCCCAATAACACTGGATTTCATAAATTAAAGTGACAAACACAGCTTTTAATTGAGTTTCACTTATAAAAACACGTGTCTACACCACATTAAAATCGCTTAGTAAGTTCACACGCATCGTTGTATTTTGTGATGCGATTTTTATAAACCATAATCTTTGAAATATTTAATTATATATAAGCATTATTCACATATTTTTTTTTCAAAATGTAAGATTGCATGTACCTCTCAATAAGACATCTGCGTTAATTATGTCCATTTTTTGCACTAATCGATAGCACAGTGCCGATAGTTGTAGCTTATACTCGGTCAGTAGTAAGATTTTTACATGGTGTCTAAAAATTTCTCTCTCTCTCTCTCTCTCTCTCTCTCTCTCTCTCTCAATGAACAATGAATACAAATATCGGCCAAGTGATTATCTATTTAAAAAATTCTAATAGATTCTAAGATTTTTTTTTATTGCTGTACATTGTACATTGGAACAAACGCACATAAACATTGACTTCAGTATCATCGAAATTTGTTTCTTGTAAATAAAAAAAAGATGAAATATCATTTAAGTTTACGTCTAATGCCCTCTAACATGCGTTTGTATTACTTACTGCTAATTTTTGATTACTTTCTATATTTCCAAGTAAGATTGCTTTTTGTTAACTTTCAAAATCGGTTCTTATTGTTCTTAATCGTCTTGATATTTCGAAAAAAAAAATGTTGTAAATTATTTACAGGATATGTCATAACTTGGTGTTATAAGGGAGATAACTCAAATTATCAACCTCTTCAGCATAACTAACCCCTCTCTCTCTCTCTCTCTCTCTCTCTCTCTCTCTCTCTCTCTTTCTCTCTCTCTCTCTCTCTCTCTCTCTCTCTCTCTCTCTCTCTCTCTCTCTCTCTCTCTCTCTCTCTCTCTCTCTCTCTCTCTCTCAGTTAAATGTGTTGTCATGATAATCAGTCCCTCTACCTCTATCCACCCACCACGCATTATTCACAACCTTTCACCTCGCATGTTTTATCATTAAAACACGGCGATAAAGCTCTGCCATTCGTTCAACTGTATTTGCGATCATGTGCGTGATGAGTTTTCATACATACATGAACTCGAATAGGTTTCGAGTCACGTGATCAGGTAATATAAATAGTAGAACAATGCGGTGACGTGGCGCTCTAGGCTTGCTCGTTAGTTGTATGTGTTTTAAATAAGGTAAACTGGCAGATAGAATGGAATGCAGTTATATAGGACTATAGAACGATGAGAAAGTTTCATTATTTTACTTCCTTACTAAACAAAGCGATAGAAAAACAGAGTTGTTTAATCATAAAAACATAACGGGGCTTACTCAGAAACTTCCAAAAACCCCACCACGGTGAGCAGTGCTGTGCACGTGGCAGAGACCGGACCAGCATTTGAATTTAAGCACGAGGGTCGAGGTCCCAAAAGTTGGCTGAATTTGAAGAACTGTTTCAGGAGGGATATTTAGCGAAGGCCGCGCTCGTTATTGACGAGGAGAAAGCCGTTTACAACAAAGAAACAAAGTCCTTAAGGTGGAATTTCCTTACCTGGTAACTAACAATAAAGTATTTAGTAATAAAAGATATTATGATATATAAACTGTGCGTATGTCAAATAAGCGAAAACTGAGGATAAACAAATGAATAAAAATTCAATTCAGTAAGTACATGTAACATCAAAAACCCCTGCGAGATTAGAACTCGGAAAGTACGGATCACAAGCCCGACACTTCCCTCGGCTATGTAGTAAGTATTATGTGTTTTCCATTAAATTCTTTTTATAAAACAAAGTGTCCTTTCGATCAGAGGTCAGACATTGTGTAATGATGTTACTAGTTTTCCACCTTAAAATTGCTGACTGGGACACACTACACGGATATCTGGACGTACTGCTGACAGACGGTACTGAAGATGCTGCTAAGCTTCGTTACGCTGTGGGTCGTGCTGCAAGGAAAAACGCTTACAGAAGTTGACCGGACTACAGGCCCAGGGGCGGTTTTGCACCCAGTGACTTTTTTCGTGGCTTTAGCCAGTCGTATAGCTCTAACGACAAATTCAGCAATGGAACCTCCAAAGTCGGACTCACGGGATTTCGATCACATGGTTAGGGGAATGTTTCTATCTTAAAGGACAACCAACACAACCCTGTTATCACTTAATACTAGTGGAGTCCCAAAACACTGTAAATGGTCAAGTTAAGAATATGTTTGAACTGCATGAAAAAAATAAATAAGAAAAAAAAAATGTTAAAGTTATCAGCGTTAAATAAAAGCTAAACAAAATATTTGTAATGCTAATAGTTTCATTTTGAATGTCATAAAATTTGGGAAGAAAAAATGTTAAAGTTATCAGCGTTAAATTAAAGCTAAAAAAAATATTTGTAATGCTAATAGTTTCATTTTGAATGTCATAAAATTTGGGTATACAATTCCTTTAAAAGAATTTCCACCGAGAATTAATTGAGTATTAATTGAAAATCAAAGTACTGAAATACTGATGGGAGTTGATTTTATCAATTATCATTTATTCAAAATCAACGATATGTGATTTTGCCTGGCAAGTAGTATCAGTAATCGAAATATTTCTGAGAAATTGTATGAAATCTTGTCATGTTCAACCAAACGCTCGCCTCTCTCCGTTTATCTCCGCAAGAGAGACTGTTTTATCGGATATTACAGGAGACAGCCAAGCCTCTGGTTGAACGAGACTACATTGAACTCTAGCGTAGGAATATATACGACTTTAAAAGATAACACTGTTTGTACAATTTAAAATCTTATTATTTTCATGGCATTAATAAATAAGTTTTCTTGAAAAACAATGCTTCAGAATACATAGCACCGAATTTATCGATTATTTTCAAGAACTAAGTGTTGTCAGCGGTATTGATTTGTGCTTAGGTCCAAACACTGTTTCACTTTCGCTTTGCCCCAATAAGTGTATAGGAGAGTTGATTAAAATCAACTCCGAAAAAATGATCATTAAAAATGCAGAATTTGTTGATAACGCTGTTTTAGATCTTCTTGATAATGGGTGTATAAATATATCATAAGGTTTAATAAGCCACCATCAACAATTCTGTTTTCTGATCTTAGTGATTTTGCAGGCATAGGCTAATCTTTTGAACAAAAAACAAATATTGTACATCATATGTGGAGTGGCATTAATTTATTGCACGGCGATATCACAGTCGTAAAACGTATTGAGCAATTATATCATTCTAAATTAATAAAAAAGGAATTAAAATTGTGATCAAGAAAATGTTGGCACCTCAAACCTCACCTACAGCCATCATGACAAGCGTGGTCCATTAAGTGAATTGAATTTTAGATCCCCATTATAGTTTTACATGCCCCTTACTGATATAAAACAGGTTAATGAATAGTATATAACTAACATTCAAAGATATACATGATCTGTACTCAAGGCAGAAGAAGAGAGAGAGGCGCCTTGTAAGCAAGTTGAACGAGGACGGCTGGACGAGGCGGCGCCTAGACAATTCGTACCTCGTACCTAGTGTCACCAGGACCACTATCACCTATCATTTTAGACACATAAATACGAGAGTTCATTTTGTATTGGGGGTACCATGTTATATATTATACCCTAATTTCTGTACGTAAATATAGTATGGTACGTATAGCAAAACACAAATGTATCAATTGCAAGAAGTGAGAATGTGGTGCTTTGTTAATGATTAAATAAAGTGCACGTGTAACAGTTCGCTCTTTTCTCGAGGTCAATCTGTGGAGTGACACGGCAAAAAGGAAAGGAAAATAGACCCACAATTCAAAGCCGTCGTCACGTGATGTAGTGGTGTTCCCCATATTTTTAAATGGAAGATGATTATGGTATATTTGTAACATATCACTCATTATTCTGAGTAAGCGCCCGTAAACTGATTCATGAGATATCGCATTATACACATGAATTTATAATGGGTTTCTCTTTCGTTTACTAATATACCAACACATTGATACACTTAACCCCCCAACCCCTCCTAAAAATGAGAAAAGCAACAAAAACAAAACGAAACAAAACAAAAACAAATAAACAAATCTTAAGAGAAGATTATTACGACCAAATCAAATCAATTCATGGAAATCAATTCATGGATACGTGCCTTTTTATGCTGATAGATTGCATTGAGGTGCATAAATATTAACTGTGTCGCTTGGTTGAATTTTTGTGCTTATCCGTTTCTTATGCTATAAATATTGATTATCTTCCGTATTAAATTCGATTCTTTGGTTGTTATGGAAAACACATTGTACTATAACAAATACCACAAATACGTTGCTGTGAACAAATGACATTTTGCTCACCATAAATAATTTACAGCAATGTTATTTCCTATTTATAGTTATTGCATTGATTTATTTTAGTTATTACAATAATTGATGAGAGAGAGAGAGAGAGAGAGAGAGAGAGAGAGAGAGAGAGAGAGAGAGAGAGAGAGAGAGAGAGATTCAGTTTCGAAACGAAAGCCTGAAAGAAAGCAAGAATGAAAGAAAAAAGTTTACTGTACATTGACAGTTCATTTATTCAGCAATTCCATAATAACAACTTTCATTTGAATTTGGAACTAAATAAAGCATGTACTGATGTTTTTAGAGAGCCGCTTATTCAACTAAACCAGACGAGAAAACAACTTAGATCTCTTGTGTGAAGAAGGTCTTTCCTGTTTTATGGGCCGTAATAATGTGTTAGAGACACATTGTGGTAGATACAATGGATGCAGGTCGATATTCAAATCTGACTCATCCTTCCTCATACTACATGTTACTTCCTTATTTCGCTCAGAGATTATCAAAATATTTGACAGTTAAAGACAAACCACGTATACTATATATTTAGTTTCAGTTTCAAGTTTATTTTTTTAACTCACCAGTTGCTTTTAATATGTTATATTTATTATACATGTATATATTTATATTTATATTTTGTATAGCTGCCTGTGTAAATGTGCGTTTCTTTTCTTTTTTTTCTTTTTTGCACAGTATTGTCTATATTGTTCTCCAAGTGCAGTGTCATTGCCGCTCTCTCTCTCTCTCTCTCTCTCTCTCTCTCTCTATCAATCAATCAATCAATCAACCCATCAATCAATCAATCAACCCATCCCTTTTTATAAATATCTCTTGTTTTCTTTCTACAACATACATGCAGTACCCCATTACTGATTTTTCGAAAGATAAATTGTGGGATTGGATCTTCATTGTGAGCAAGCTATTCCATGTCCTATAGCTGCAACTGTTCCTTTATGGCATTATGATAAAATGAATATTTGAAGGAGTTTGCCAGAAGTTAAGAAAAGAAAAGAAAGAGTAACAAGTGTACGGCTTTGAAATTTAATAATATATATCATAACATATAGCACAATAATGCTATCGTTGGTGCTATTTTTTTTTTAAGGGAATTTGTTGTGCCAATCTCCTTTTGTAATACTTCAAATATATTGCAAAAGTTAGTGCAAATTAAAATTCAGATGACACGTAAGCGCAATTTTAGCAATTTGCACAATGAAGGCATGAAATCAGACATAAGAGTAAGACAATAAGAGTATTCATGGTATCATAACACACAAATTGTATTCTTTATCAAACCAGAAAATGAATAATTATCTCAACGAGCTGAACTACTTTCTGTTCAGCAGGGGGTTTTTTTGGTCGCCATTTTTGATCGAGGAAACTGAGTAATAAGAGAGGGATGAATGGCCATGCACGTACCTACTTTATAAAGTCGTGAAATATATCGACATTTTAGAATTTATTTTAGTCGATAAATACGGTTGGCAATACATGTATTCAATAAAGATTAAGGACTACTCTAAATAAGAATATACATAAACGTGCAATAACTTATATATAAGATATATGATTTAACTTCCGTATTGATATTATATGCAGATGTAGAGTTGTGTTTCAAAATCATTAAAAAATAAATACTTTTTACTTACCGCATTAGACTTGTTAAAGACACACTTGTTACTTGTAGAACAGAGGTAGAGGTTATTCGAGATTTTGTAGCGCAGTTAGGTCAGGGCTTTCTTTGCGTACACCAAAGTCTGTTGGTCGGAAGTTTGTATGGTCACGTGACTTTAACAAGTACAGTCTGTATACGGAAACTGCTTGTATAAATAATAAGTCGATGATAAACATCTAAAGATTAAGTACAGCAGTACTCTCATTTTTTTTAAACAAGCTGGATTTGTATATATTTTGATTTCTTTTTTGGCAATTTTTACGGGGGCTTGATTTTACTAGGGGATGGGGTGTTGTTAATATTTTATTTAACGCTTATTAATTTCCTCATTTGAGCATAGGTGATCAATTTTCCTCGTAGCTTTTCTTTTTAGGTTTAATCCCTAAATAAGGTCAAAGACGGACTATTACCTTTTTTTGAAATCTTCAAATATAAAAGGTGAAGTACACAAACACTCCATTATTATCTACAGTATGTATGTTTGTTTACATTTCTCTCTCTCTCTCTCTCCCTCTCTCTCTCTCTCTCTCTCTGAGACTTCCTCTTATACATGTAAACATGTGCATCTTACTTACTCTCAGACATGTAGTCTCTCTCTCTCTCTCTCTCTCTCTCTCTCTCTCTCTCTCTCTCTCTCTCTCTCTCTCTCAGCAGGACATGTTTTAATGATGTTCTTATTTGTTTGATATGTATGTAGGTATGAACGTTAAAGATAACCAGATAGGCCAAACATTTAATATTGTGGCTAGGTTAGCAAATAAAACGCATGCTTTATCAGACACATTTATCTCGGACTATTGTTAAGACTGATGTATTTGTCTGATAATTTGTTTTGACTTTTTTAATTACACTCAAAACAATCCCCCGGGGGATGGGGGTGGGGGTATGATTTTGATTCTCAGTGAATTTTTTTTACAATGGACGGACAGCTCAATGTAGTCAATAAGATCAAACAACGTGATCTGGATTTGGACGTTAAGTGTGTAGTAGGTGAGATTTTGATTAAATAGGTAATAAATGAAAATATAATATAAATGTAAATTAATAAAAGTTTATCAAATTACAATAAATAATATCTAACTCTTTTTTTTCTATTTAGTTAGTGTTTTCTACCACTTTAAATCGACACACATACACTCAAACATTTTACATTTGTGACAGTGGGTTGTCCCAAAGATCAACAAGTCCACTTAAGGGTTCTTCATTTATTCAGATACATGTATAGGGATTAAAGGATTAAACCCTGTAATATAACTGATAGATATCAGCATAAAAATGATCAATGTTTACAATAAGTTTCAGCATGAAAATGTACAATCATATTCAAATATATATTCATGAAATACATTACTGCTCAGAGTTCACTAATCAAACTATTTGTAAAGAAGGATAACTATGAGTATAATGCATAATTCTTACAGTGTCAAGAAGAGTTACTGCTCTTGAACACAATTTACAAAAATATAGAAATATGTTCTACATCATTATCAATATCAATATTTGATTAAATAAAAACAAGTTTTTAATGTAGCTCCTTTGTAGATTGCACTATATCATGATACATATAATAAACATAAAAATATAACTTTGCAACGATCACCTGTTTGTGGAACAATGTTTCACAATTCTGATCACTCTGATAATGGTAGTACTCTCTAACTACAAGTATTCAATATGGTAACAATAACTAACTTTTCACATATATTAGAAATGAAATACTATAGCTTAGATATCAAAACTATGAGTTACTGGGATAATTTATAAAATACATTCTTTCATAAATAAGATATTGTAACCTCAAAAAGTAGAATTAGCTAATGGGCTAATATCTTGCTTCAATAGCATAAAACCATGGATTTTGCTCAGATGTTTTCCCACAATAAAGAGTCTATTTGTTTTGTGTTTGTTGGTTGCTTAATAATTATTTTTGTTTACTATTGACAGGTTCATAGATTTTTATACAAACCTGGTTGACTTTAAAAGGAGGTTTAACAAATAAAACTAAGTCCATATTTTAATATTACCAGTGCCATCCTCATTCATTCTTTATGTTCCTTATTTACTTTAACAACAATAAATATCAGCAAGCGATCATCTAACTTTCTTAGACTTATAATGGTAACGTTTCTCCAAAAGTATTGTTAAGCTATATTTTAATAAAGAAAACAGTTAATTATCAGATCTACTTAAAGGATGGTAAACAAATTCACCCAATATCTACCTCAACTATTCAGATTCAAATTGTTAAGCTATAAACTATAATTTGGTAAAGAAAACATCCATATACTTTACCTTTGGATGAGTTTCTATATTTTTATATGAAACCCTTTTTTTAAAGGAGATCAATATAGTCTTAAAATGGTCACAGCCATTGAGCCCTCTTAATACTGGTTGTGACACCTTGTTGGATTCACTGTAGAATTAGTGTTACAGCGTTGGGGGTTCATAATTGATATCATGCTAGGGTAATTATTCAATGGTGGATCTAAAGATAAATGTAGATAGGGGAGTGTGAACAAACAATACAAAGTTTTGTATGTCATTTTTGTTGTTTATTTGTTAATGATGGGTACTCTCTATAAGCATGAACATCTAATGTTACAATAACATCACAACAGTTAATACGTATCTGTTTCAAAGCAATGTTAATGAATTGTTATTGCATTTAACTCTGATTCACTGGAAAAATGCTTCATGTCACAAGATTGTAAATGATTATTGACCTTAACTACTTTTCACTGGGATCAATGCATCATGTCCAGATTCAGGGAAGGAGCCAGATCTCAAATGACTATTCACAGGTCTGCAAACAAGGGGTAAGTTGTTATTACAAAGACATTCTCTTGACTGCCAACAAGAGGTAAGTTTGTTATTACAATGATTTCTCTGGTCTGCCAACAAAGGGTAAGTTTGTTATTGCAATGATTTCTCTGGTCTGCCAACAAGGGGTAAGTTTGTTATTGCAATGATTTCTCCAACAGCAAGTTTCGAAGTACAATTTTACAGAATTTGTGTGTAAAATCACAACAAGCAATCATCAAGGCTGTTATTTTTCAGAAGTCGTTAGCTGTAAGTTATTGCAGTCAAATAAAAGGAAGCTGCAATAATATGAATGGTTTCTTTTCAGTTTTGCACAGGCTCCTTGTGTCTAAAGGTTGGAACACCAGAAAATGGGACATCTCCAGGTGTTTGGGAGGAATGCTTTGTTACACTGCCTGGTGACCTGACAGTACAACAAAAGGAGCAGCTGTGTTATTTAGCCTGTAGTAAGTATTGTTGTCTAATATATAGTATTATAGACAAATTGTCTGACAGAACATCAAAAGGAACAGCTGTGTTACTTAGCCTGTAGTAAGTATTGTTGTCTAATCGAAAGTATTATAGACAAGTTGTCTAATCTGTAGTATTATAGACAAATTGTCAAGTCTGTAGTATATACATTGTCTAATGTGTAGTTAGTATTATAGACAAATTGTCTAATCTGTAGTAAGTATTGTAGATAAGTTGTCTAATCTGTAGTAAGTATTAAAGTAAACCCTATAGACAGATGTGAGCTAATGGTTAGTATTATAAACAAGTTGTCTAATGTGTAGTATTGTAGACAAGTTGTCAAGAATGTAGTAAATAAGTTGTCTTATTTGTAGAAAGTATCATAGACAAGTTGTCTAGGCTGTAGTATTGTAGACAAGTTGTCTAATATGTATTAAGCATTATAAACAAGTTGTCTAATTTGTAGTAAGCATTATAAACAAGTTGTCTAATTTGTAGTAAGCATTATAAAGAAGTCTAATTTATAGTAAGCATTATAAACAAGTTGTCTAATTTTTAGTTAGCATTTTAGACAAGTTGTCTAAAATTTGTAGTGGGCAGTATCGACAAGTTATAGTTCATGTTGTAGATATAAAATCAATCTTTCTAAGGCCTAACAAAAAAATAGTTTGTTTCTGCTTTCATGCTAAAAAAAAGGTAGGGTCGGTCGGAATTTTTTTTTTATTTTTTCAAATATTTTTTCCCTTTAATATTGCAGTATCCATACATGCCGATTAGATACTGACACTGCTGAATGGTATAATATGAGAAATACTTTTAATATCATTCCTGACTATTAAGCTGGTCTTAAGAAAACACAAAAATGATATTATATATCAGATACTTTCTCTGCCAACGATGAGAGCATTATTAAAATCTACAACACATGGAAACATACAGCCATTTTGAAACAAAACGTTTGAGTTACACTGATTTGAGAAGAGTAACTTCTTCAAGCATTTTTGTGACCAAAATTTTGAGTAATTTTTTTTCCAAATCGGATAAAAACGAAAATAAACGATTTTCCATCAAAAATCCTAAAAAAAAAGTTTCGAGTCGGGGGGTAAAATCTAGGGTCGGTCGGGAAAGCGGAAACAAACAATTTTTTTCTTATGCCTAATTTTTGTCTGTTTTGCCAAAGTGTGATTTATATGTTTGAATCTTTCAACAGAGAAGAATGACTCTGATGCTGTATGCTATGCCACAAACCAGAACCTGGACAGTTCTAATGCCCTGTATGTTCTCCTACAAGATGTCAACCAGCGGAAACAGTCCAGCGGCGGAATCAAACTAACAGCCGGTAAGAAATTTGTCTGAAACCCCAGGTGAAATATATATTGTCTCCCTGTAAGAAATACTGTGGAATCATTAGACTTCCCTGTGGTTCAGTTTTGGTGGTGTTCGTTAATAGCTATCACCTACGAATCAGAATTTACATCCTCGACGAAAACTTATAATAAAAGATTTAATTTCTGAAACTAAAAACTGACGCATCCACAATACTACATCCCCACAAATAAAACAAACCCACAGTCCCTGAAAATTGGCCCTCACAAAATTAAATGATTCAATAGTATGACACATGCATGCAGAAATAAGTTTCCTGTCTGGTTGTTACTTTTAACACGAGTAAAAACATTACCTGCTTCTCTTTAGAAGGAGGGAATCAAGTAAATGATTAGACCTGTCAACACTTTTATATTGTGCTGCTCTCGGGAAAGTAAACAAACCATACCTACATGTACCCAATCGGGAAAGTAAACAAACCATACCTACATGTACCCAATCAAAATCCTAGCCTTAATCTTCGGTCCTGCATTAAAAAAACTCCTGTAGGATTCATCCATAGTTGGAAAATATTTGATAGACAAATTAAGATTTGAAAATGAAATTAAATACTATTAAATTTATGATACAGGTTCACCCTGTTATAATTTTAAGCTCACCTAAATCGTGGGTTCGGGTGAGCTCTTCTTATCACAGCCATCCATCTGTATGTCAGTCTGTCCGTTTGTCTCATTTTTGACTTCTTCTCAAGAACCATTAGGCCAAATTATACCAAACTTAGTACAAAGCATCCTTATGGAAAGAGAATTTCAAATTAATTAAAGAAAGAGCAAATAAAAGGAGATGGATGTAATTGCTTTAAAAAGCTTCTGCTTAAGAACCAGTGCAACAGAAATGCCAATATTTACAAAGAAACTTGTACATATAGTGAAGACTCTACATTGTAAAATCCTGAGCCCCGAACAAATAATGGGGCCTAAGAGGGGTTCAAAGTTTGACATAGAAATATAAAGGGAAATTGTTTTAAAATCTTCTTCTCAAGAACTATGATGCTACAATTTAAGAGATTACTATGCAAGCATCCTGATATGATAAAGGTTCTAAATTGTTCAAATCGTGGGGTCCCAATAAAAATTTAAGGTGTAACTTAGAAATATATAGGGAAATTGTTGAAAAACTGATATAGAATGATACATCCTCAAATAATGTAGATTCTTAATTGTTCAAATCGAGACCCTAAACCAATACTGGAGTCCCAATAAGGGTTTAAAATTTAACTTAGAAATGTATAGGCTTAGGGAAGATGTCGAAGAACAGATATAGAACTATACAAAAACTGTTGGTCTGTTGAGATATGTAGCCCATGGGCCTCTTTATCCCACAGTTTTACAACTTATATGTTGATTTTCTATGATCTAGGTTCCCCCTGTAACAATACCAAGGTTACTGTGATGTGTTTTCTCGTTGCCGTGGCGTTGATAATGAAGGACCACTACAGCGACTGAAGAACTTGATATTTAGCGAAAAAACGCTGGCCAATATAAAGAACTGGATTATTGTAAGTCATGCTGGATTATTGTAAGTCATGCTGAATTATTGTAAGTCATGCTGAATTATTGTAAGTCATGCTGAATTATTGTAAGTCATGCTGGGTTATTGTAAGTCATGCAGTATTATTGTAAGTCATGCTGGATTACTGTAAATCATGCTGGATTATTGTAAGTCATGCTGGATTATTGTAAAGCATACTGGGTTATTGTAAGTCATACTTGATTATTGTAAGTCATGCTGGATAAATGTAAGTCATGATTGATTATTGTAAGTTATGCTGGGTTATTGTAAGTCATACTGGGTTATTGTAAGTCATACTGGGTTATTGTAAGTCATAATTGATTATTGTAAGTCATGCTGGATAAATGTAAGTCATGCTGGATAAATGTAAGTCATGCTGGATAAATGTAAGTCATGATGGATTATTGTAAGTCATCCTGGGTTATTGTAAGTCATACTGAGTTAATGTAGGGTTACAATAAATAAAATTGCTTTTTCTTTGGTCTGAAATATCACACTTTCATTGGTTTAAACATAGCACTCGATTGCCTCATATATCTCTATGTTTGTTCAGTGAAAAGTAATATTCGGCAATATGGCTGTCATTGGCTGACACTTCGCCTTGTTATTTGGTTGATCTATTGATGGCATGATGTATAAATATATAGATGTACTGTTGTAGGAATATTGGTGGGCCGTCTTACTGATGGCTATAGGCCTTATCCTGTTTATGGGATTGTTCATCAAGTTCTGTGCTGTATCTAACATGTTATACTGTAAATAACTTGTGTTATATATATAAAATGTAATGTTGTAGGAATATTGGTGGGCTGTGTTACTGATGGCTATAGGCCTTATCCTGTTTATGGGATTCTGTGCTGTATCTAACATGTTATGCTGTAAATAACTTGTGTTATATATATAAAATGTAATGTTGTAGGAATATTGGTGAGCTGTGTTACTGATGGCTATAGGCCTTATCCTGTTTATGGGATTGTTAATCAAGTTATGTGCTGTATCTAACATGTTATACTGTAAATAACTTGTGTTATATATATAATGTAATGTTGTAGGAATATTTGTGGGCCGTCTTACTGATGGGTATAGGCCTTATCCTGTTTATGGGATTGTTAATCAAGTTATGTGCTGTATCTAACATGTTATACTGTAAATAACTTGTGTTATATATATAGTGTACTGTTGTAAGAATATTGGTGGGCCGTCTTATTGATGGCTATAGGACTTATCCTGTTTATGGGATTGTTCATCAAGGTCTGTGCTGTATTTAACATGTTATACTGTAAATAACTTGTGTTATATATATAATGTAATGTTGTAGGAATATTGGTGGGCCGTCTTACCGATGGCTATAGGCCTTATCCTGTTTATGGGATTGTTCATCAAGTTCTGTGCTGTATCTAACATGTTATACTGTAAATAACTTGTGTTATATATATAATGTAATGTTTTAGGAATATTGGTGGGCTGTGTTACTGATGACTATAGGCCTTATCCTGTTTATGGGATTGTTCATCAAGTTCTGTACTGTATCTAACATGTTATACTGTAAATAACTTGTGTTATATATATAATGTAATGTTGTAGGAATATTGGTGGGCCGTCTTACCGATGGCTATAGGCCTTATCCTGTTTATGGGATTGTTCATCAAGTTCTGTGCTGTATCTAACATGTTATACTGTAAATAACTTGTGTTATATATATAATGTAATGTTGTAGGAATATTGGTGGGTCGTGTTACTGATGGCTATAGGGTTTATCCTGTTTATGGGATTGTTCATCAAGTTCTGTGCTGTATCTAACATGTTATACTGTAAATAACTTGTGTTATATATATAATGTACTGTTGTAGGAATATTGGTGGGCCGTCTTATTGATGGCTATAGGACTTATCCTGTTTATGGGATTGTTCATCAAGTTCTGTGCCGTGCACACACCCAGCTCAAACCCTAACGCCAAACCAGCCTTGAAATTGACGGACACACTGAGGCGACGACGCCGTCAGCCAGAGCAACAGTACCGGGCACAGGTAGGGTGGTCAATGACCATGACATAGTTATTTGAGGATAGAGAAGGACAAACAGGAGTGGAGTGGTTAATGTCCAAGGTTGTACTTTTATGTACAGATAAAATCAAATTTTATTATCAAATATAGTGTGTCTGGGCTAACGAAATTTGTGCTGTACAACGAATGGTAAAACTATAGTTGTGATCAACAACTGATTAGATTGACAGAGTAATAATGATAGACAGAAAATGTTGGACTCATTAGGTGTTGGGTTAATGAAGTGAGTGGCTACATCATTGGCAGAGTCACGACTAGTCACAAGTTTAACTGTTGGTGTACAACACTGTCTTGTATACATGGAAGTAGTCAGGTTTTACTAAACTAATTACAGATTATGCATTAATTTTAAATGGCACATTGTATTCAAAGATCTTTTTGTTTTTTGGTTTCGGTATTTGAATTTGAGAGACATGTTTTTTGTCATAGTCTTTGTATTTATCAGTGTAATGTCATTATTCATTGTGTGTAAAGGTGCTTACATGGATAAGATTGACAGTCATCATCTTGTAATATAAAAGAATTATCAATTTTAAGTACAATGTTTAGTACACACACCTTGTTTAGTACATACTCCTTGTTTAGGGTGATAAAGATATTTAAGTCCTTGTGTAAGTTTGTTATGACATAAATCCTTATGAAGGTTGTGAAAAACATGCATCCATATGAAAGGATGTTAGGTTATTTTTCGGGATTTAAAAAAAAAATCAGTCTTTATATAGATTAGAAGATTGCGCTTTAAAATGGATGTTTAGGGCAATACTTCTAATGTAGGATGTTTACGACCTTAGTCCTGGTGTAGGATGCTTAGGACCAAAGTCCTAGCAAAGGATGTTAAGGACCTGAGTCCTAGTGTAGGATGTTTCGGATCTTATTCCTAGTGTAGGAAGTAAAGGACCTTAGTCTTAGTGTAGGATGTTAAGGACCTTAGTCCTAGTGTAGAATGTTTAGAACCTTAGTGCTAGTGTAGGATGTTTAGGTTCCTAGTCCTAGTGTAGGAAGTAAAGGACCTTAGTCCTAGTGTAGGATGTTGAGGACCTTAGTCCTAGTGTAGAATGTTTAGAACCTTGGTGCTAGTGTAGGATGTTTAGGTTCCTAGTCCTAGTGTAGGAAGTAAAGGACCCTAGTCCTAGTGTAGAATGTTTAGAACCTTAGTGCTAGTGTAGGATGTTTAGGACCCTAGTCCTAGTGTAGGAAGTAAAGAACCTTAGTACTAGTGTAGGATGTTTAGGACCTTAGTTCTAGTGTAGGATGTTTAGGACCTTGGTTCTGTAGTAATGAGAGATATATTTGCGGACTCAAGGGTAAGATGGGAGATGATTATTTATTGCATTAATTTTCTTAATGGTCATAAATGGGTAATGAGGTTGCTTTGCCTTTAAGTCTCAGTTTCATAAAATTTTATCTTTCTTATATGCTTAACTAACGGTGTAATGCAATAACAAAGGTGTTTTTCACTCATAAACTGCTAACACTGTTGTGGATCATACTGCTACTCAATTACTAACAGTCAATATCAAACTAAAACCTCTCTCCTCAATCCGACATCTTGTTCAAGTCTTCATTAAGACTCAAGTTATGGTTTTTGGAGATTTATTAAATAAAACCTTAAATAATTGATGAAAAAAGAATGATTACTATGTAAGAACTAAGTGCTATTAGAGTTACATGTATTTGTAACTTTAATATACTGTACTAGTGGCATAATAAGCTATTTTTTTTAAAAAATAGTATATTTGTACATATACTTTGCCTTTTTAAGTTTCTAATAAGGGGTTATATTTTAAAGTCTTCATACTTTTATGAACTTTTATAATCTTCTTAACTTTTTTTCATAACTATTGCTGTCCTTAATCATTTAACTGTTCCCCAGCATAACTGTTTTCACCAAATCAGCCACAGAATACCTATTCATAGATTTAATGTAGGGAGGCTGTGTTGTCGTCAAGTCAACCATTAGATTTTCTTAAAATATTTCAGTATTAAGACAGGCTATATATTCAGATATTTAATGTCTTTTAACGAGGCTATGTGGTAATCAAGTCAACCATCAATATACTTTTTTTTCCTTCAAATTATTTGTTAATAAATGTATAATTTTTTATACAGTGAGGAAAAAGTTCATAAATTTTAACCTTGAAATTATTATTTGTGTTAGTTTCTATATCTTTATAGCACTTGTTCTAAAATAGATTTAATAAATATAATAGTCTGCTTAAGAGATTGCACAACAATCCAAGTCTCAGTTCAAGTGTTTCTTATTAACCAAACATTTCTATCATTATTTAAGTAATAAGGAATCATTCGTTGAATATTATGGGGTGATAATTTTGGTCGAGGCGTGATCAAATCCAATAAAGCCGGAAGAGCTTTATGATAGATTTGATCACGCCCTGACCGAAATTATCACCCCATGATATTCAAAGAAAGATTCCTTATTACTTATATTAACATAATTTTGAGCCAATATTTGAATTTAAATAAGCAAATCCCGCCGGCGTCTCAATTTGGCGTCATTTGAAGTAATGGGTTATATAGTTCAAAATCAATACCTAGTGTTATCACAGGCAATACACTGTAAAATGTAAATATAAAAAAATAAAATTTATCTTTAAAATCAAAGAGGAATTCTATTGCAAAATAATACTGTTGTTTTTAACTTAGCCGTCAAAAAATTTGTTGAAGGAACCCTAAAGAGCATTAATGTAAATGAAATTCAAAATTATTGATATGGCTGTAATGTTTTGGCAAAAGTTGATTGTAATATCAAATTCTCATTTTTTACATTAAATGAGACCGATTTGGTTGCGGTTGTTTAAGGAATGAATTCAATATTTATTTGTTTTATACGATATAAAATGGTTTGGGGCAGTTTACAATTTATAAACCGCGAAGCGGTTTATAAAAAAGCGTAAACTGTTTCAAACCATTTTATATCGTATAAAACTAATAAATATTGATTTCATTGCTTATAATTTAATTTTTCTACTCTTCATTGTAGATAAAAACGGTCATTTGACCTTTAAAATGACGTAAAATTGTACAAAATTCAAACGTAACGTCAGGCGTATTGATACATCTTTGACGTTAGTCTTACTATGACGTAGGCAACATTCTTTATACGATATAAAATAATTTTTTTAGCCAATCAGAAAGCGCGTTACAACCAGAATTAAATTATTTTTGTGCAATCACCACAATTTCAAAACTCCTCATTTCTTTACCGTAAGTTATTTACACCAACTCTAGTTAATTTCAAAGTTTCAAGAAAATCTACAATCTTCTGATTCTTTTTGTGAATCAGAAAATAAAGGTGCATTTAATTAAAGCAAAAAGAAAATTGTCAATTTCAGCACTGCAAAGAAGATTAAGAAAATACTACATAATGTAAATTTTGATATGTGATTAATAATATCATTTTCTACCTTACTGTAAAATTTACTAAATTCTAATATCTGCTTTTTAGTGGTGGTCATCTCAGAATATCAAAACACTTTAAAGTGTACATGTGTACTTATTTCATGTAAATTGCTCGTGAAAAGTTTCATGTGAAAGTCAGATACATTCAATAAAAATCATTGTTAAATAAACCTTTATAAAATTTCATTGTCTATGAACAAAAACAACACCAGAGCAAACAATAAACAGAATGTATAAAGGATTACTAGTATTTTCGCCCAGTGATTTTTAATTTTATTTGGTCTTCTACACTAGTTTCACCCCGTCTGTAATTCGTCCAATCATCACGCTGTCTGTAATTCGCCCAATCATCACCCGTCTGTAATTTGTCCAATCATCACCCCGTCTGTAATTCGTCCAATCATCACGCCGTCTGTAATTCGTCCAATCATCACGCCGTCGGTAATTTGTCCAATCATCACGCCGTCTGTAATTCGTCCAATCATCACGCCGTCTGTAATTCGTCCAATCATCACGCCGTCGGTAATTTGTCCAATCATCACGCCGTCTGTAATTCGTCCAATCATCACGCCGTCGGTAATTCGTCCAAGAAGAGTTGTGTGATAGATACTTTCTTATTTATACAGTTATTCGAAAGATGTTTTGAATTTGCCCAGTCTTAAATTCACTCATTGGCAACGAAGATAAAAAGGACGAACATAAAACTGAAGCTTTTATTTCACTTAATACTAGTAACTGAATTTTTAGCAATGAAACACATGATATGACGCTGTCTGTCTGTGTTTTGTAGAACCACGACACTCAATATCCTTTGATAGTTGTAAGTATTTATATCCTGTCTAAGGCAAATCTGTATGTGTGAATAAACCTGCATATATCCTAGAGCTGCACATCAGCGAAATCTCACAGCCAGTCTCAAAACAACACTCCAGACTGGAACCAACTTACATAGCCCATGTCCATAACATCTGCAGCCCTTTTCACAAAAAATCTTACGATTGATTTTTATCGTAAGTGAAAACTAGAGTTTTTATTCATTTTCACAAAACATCTTATGAGATTCTTACGTGTAAAATTTGTCGTAACTTTACGATAGCACATACCCTCTCGTAAGTATTTCAAAACTGTAAATAATAATCGTATTATGTAAAATATACAAGAAAAACAGCTAAATTTAATGTATTATAGCGCATTATACCGTTATTTCGCATTATATAGCAGTTATTGTTGAAAAATAATACACAAATATTGAAATAAATTCTCTAAAAATTTTTACGGCAAATTTTTCTCGTAAGATTTTCCTACGTCACACTAAATACACATTGTGATTGTGACGTCATATTTTGATTTCTACTACATCACATTGATTACACTCGATGTAAGTGGTATATAATTTCAGTTTTGCATCTTTTTTTTTATGAGAATGTTGGTTAATTTATATGTTTCTGCTGTTTTATAAGAATTATTAAGTGAATTCAAGTCGTTGCTAGAGAAAGGATAACTCGTAAGTAAATTCTTAAGTGAAACCTGTTACGAATGCGTTCGTGAAAAGCACTTAAGATTTCTCGTAAGATATTCTTAAGTTGAAATCTTACGCAAAACCTTAAGATTTTTTGTGAAAATGGCTACAGAACCATATTTCCCCCGTTTTCTTTTACATGTACTTTAATAGCAAGATGACATCTGAAAAAAGTTCCAACTTATATATGTTCTCACATTCATTTATTACCATTATATGTAAGCAAATAAGCGTTTTGGTATGAAGTGAAATTAGGCGACTAGCCGTGAGATTTGGTTGATGTCAGCCATTATCTATACAGAAACCTTACCAATATTGTGTGCTTACAACTGCTGTCGTAGTTTGCCCTAGTTAGATAACTTTTTAATGTCTAGTCTAATTGTACTTACTTATTATCTTTTGTAATGAAGAAGTCAGACTTGGTTATAATAAAAGAACACATGATTTAGGATGAGTATATCATGAGTTGCACCTCAGTAATATGCTCAGGTACACAACAAATAAAGGCGAGAGAAACAAAATATTAATTAAAACAAATGCAACGCAAAAAGTTCTAAATGATTAGTTTAACATATAGATGTGTTAATTAGGAATCGTTTTATCCATGTTACATTTATGTCTTCTTTCCTAGCAACACTCGCTAGCAGCTAGCTAACAGCTCCAAAATGTTTGCACATACCTGCCTTCTTAATTCATATAACGCTTTCTTACACCTCCATAAACTGAATTGGTTTAGAATCATTTCCTTATAAGGAAAGTACACTCATTCATACATAACATTCAGATTTTTCAAACGTACTTGGCGTTCCTTTATTTTGTTTTCATTGAAAAGCTGATGTAGATAGTAAAAGTTGTGCCATTGAAGATGTTGAACAAGAAAATGATAGATGCCATCATGTTTTGATATAGTACCAATCGGTTCTATATACTTTAGATGGACCTCTAACTTCATTGGTTGTATCCTGATCACTCGGTTCTCTATACTCTAGATGGATCTCTTACTTCATTGGTAGTATCGCCTGATGGTTTGTGGCAAATTGTACGTGTTCAGATATTGATGTGGTCACTCCAGATGAGATGGGTTTATATTTAAAACTTGTAAAGTTATATCTGGTTATGACCAATCATTTAGGGATAGAAAGAAGATAAGTGGAAAGAAACTGTATTCCACATGCTATCATGGAACTACAGAAACATGGTCATTAAGTAGAATGTTGTTTTCAGTTGAGAAATGTCTTCAAAGGGAACATTCACTGGCAGTGTGTGAGTTCCTGTCATTTGGTTGCATGTTAGAGATGAGCTGTTTACGTAATACACTTATTTCAGTAAACCCAATGACCAAGTTACATAAAGTTGTATATATTGAAAACAACCCTAAACGTTACCCTAATATTATAACCAGTGTTTGTACTTAAAGGCATTACTTGATTATAAGATTTGTACACGTCTTCTGTAATTTTGTAATGAACTTATGTATCAGACGAATTTTACGCTTAGAATTAGACGTAAACTTCAAAACTAAAGCTTCTACAGTTACGTATAGTAAAAACACTTATTGTTAAAAACTGAATCAGATGCAGAGCCTTTGTTATAAGGTGAATTTTGCGACATAGTAATGTGTATGTCCTTTATTTACAAGCAACCAAGAGCAACATCAAAGATTTAGGGTAAACGTTTAGCCAATTTAGCCACACGCACGCTGCCGCTTCCATACTTTCTTCTTTACCCTTTTCGCCTCTTACACTACGGCATTTATAGTAATGGTGGTGGGTGCCAGATGCATTATGGGTATAACTAGATAACATCACGTGTTGTACTGGGTTTTGTTTTCCACCAAGTATTTAAGAATAAAGAATATAGGGGACTATTGAATTAAATATGAACAATCTGGGTTTTTTAAAATTTTTTTTTTTGAAAAGTATGTGCGAAAATATGTTCGATTAATTTTTAATTTATAATTAAAAAGATAAATGTCAGTGATTATTTGAATCTTATATTTTGAATAAATATTAAAGAATTTGTTCGTAATGTAATTTATATTCTGATAAGTGTGTGCGAGAGGGAAATTAAAAGTTGTAATTTATAGCATAACTAATCTACTCTTTCCTTGAAAAAAAAAAAAAACGAACATTGAGATGCAGTTAGTTTAGTGTATTATACCATTTCAAAAGATACGATTCTAAGTTCTGTTTTATTGTATAAAGGTAAATTTTAAATTGTGTTTTATTCTATAGTATGGTCAATAAATCTGCTATAAAGCTGATAGATAATTAATAATAATCTTTTTTTGGTTAAACAATGTTATAAATTAATGTTGGTCAACAAATGGTACATGTAAACGGGCACAGTTTGTCTTTTTAACAGATGTTTAACATCTTGTGGTAATTACAATTCAAAATGAGAACTTGCGTTGCACAAAAAGATCAATGTCATATGCCGAAAAATATTTCTAGAAGTGACGCTTTTGAAATTCGAATGATAATATTATGTGTTTGTACAATTGAAACAGTAGATTATTTGGAGATGTGTAATCATAACTAAGCAATTTAATTGCATGCACTTACTAATATTTTTTCTTCATTTTATAAAGACTAGTACAATTTGTTACGTTATATGTTTTGACGAATGGTATCTATACTGAGCCTTGTTTTTATTTCTTATTGTAGGGCCCATCGGGACCCCCGCCGCCATACTCAGCACACGGAGGCCCACCACAGGGGCACAGGAAGGGAGCAGGGGCTAAAGGCGGGAGATACAATAATTTAGAAATGCGTAAAGTTTGAACCATATATCATCTAAATTGAATTCATCGTATTTAATGATTTTTTTTAACGAATGTACACTAGAAGAACAACATTTCCATATGTGTTTTGAATGATGTAGTCCTTTGGTATTTTTGATAATATTACATTTGTGTTAAAGATACAGATCTGTGTTCATTTCTTTGTAAATCATTATGCAAACATAATTCCTATTATGAAAAACAATATGACGGGGTATTGGGGTTTCAATTGTTCATTATTTTTTAATAAATTATTTCCTTCTGTATTTTGGTAGAATGATATTACATTGAGGCATTTTTGATTGTTAAGGTCAGGCGACACGTTCCTCAATTTTATATAACTTTTTCCAGGAATTTGTTGATGGTTTACAACTATTTTGACAAGCTTTCTTGCAAAAAATTAGGGTTCCTTACAAGGCATTTCTACAAAATACTAGAGTATGCAATTTCCTATATAATCTTCTTGGAAATACACTCGAATTGCTGATGTAAAAATAAATACATATACAGCACAGCAAAATTCACTATAGAGGAACTCTATCTCGGCCGGAGCAGGGATTTGAACTCACGACCTCCAGAACAGGTACGCTTCTGGCAGTGAGCGGCCACGGTTCTAACCACTCGGCCATCTAGACACATAACCACATGTAATTAAATTTTAATCATTTTTAAAATAATTATAAAATTAATAATTTTATTGGAACTCTCTATAACGAGGAGATACAAAAACGATTCTCGAAGAACGTGTCGTCTGACCTTAATTTTTTGGAGTTTTTGTGCTCATGCATACAGTGTTAGTTATTGTTTACTTCAGTTTGAATCATGTTATAAAATAAAAGGCTATACTAATCATTGTAATGTAAGCAAATGTACGTTAAAAATGTGATCCATTGTTTCAATCAAGGCAAATATCTTCGTTATTAATTGCACTAATAGTATAACTATGTTTAGATGATGGCCTATCGAGTTAATGTAAATCATTTATGCCCTTTCTTATGGATTAAAAATATCAGGTTTTTCCATTGTGTGCTATTGAACTGACTGGAGCAGAATGACCGCACCTTGGAATGTGACGTAACAATGGTATATGTATTCTATTGGTCGTTCTATTTCCTAGCATAATTTGTGTTAAAAGGTTCCAGCTTTTCGTGGACTCTATCTAACCATCATTTTCCTTTATTTATACATATCTTTGAAAGTGGGTTTTTGCCACTTAATTTGTAAACGTTTGTTTTAATTATTTTAACTCTGTCTATAAACCATTTTAAGTTGTTAACAGTTCTTTAAATATTTCTTACGTCTGTTTGTGTCTTTACTGAGTACAGTATACGTACATTTAAGGTACGTGACAAGTCCCTTACAGAATGCTAGTCACGTTATCATATCCTTGTCAACTTTCAGTAGCAGCACTGTAGGAGCACAAAGAACTGACACAAGTAGAAACTGCAATATATCCTCTATTTTAATTGTATGCTATTCAGAAATGTATTTAACCAATTTTGATGATGTACAGGCGATATGTAACTACATTTTTTAACAATTGTTTTCACTTTATTTCTCCCTTTCTATTTATTTTATTTCATCGCAACTGTAGCCTAAAGAAAAGGACTGGAATGTTTTGTTGGTTTTTTTTGCCTGGGTCGTCAAATGATTCTTCAATCGCCGTAAAAATAATACATGTTTGACCTCCTCTCCCAGAGTTTTAACTGTTTCATATATCCCTATGATGAAAGTCCCAGGACATCTACTTAGTGACTTAATGGTTTAACACATGTTGTCATCTAGCCACCTACAAAACCAAGCACCTGCTAATGATGCTAGTTATTTATTTTGCTTAGTGCCATTCACAGGACGAATTACCAATCTATAAATATGTATTGTTATATGGGAAGTTGTCTATGTTAAAACAAGAAATTATCTGTGTGTTTTAAAAGTCAATGAGATCAGTTATTTTGGATATAAATATGGGTCGGCTTCATTATTCAACAGAATGGAGACAAAAGGAGAGATTGTAACTTTATGTTCCTTAGAAATTTAGTTTAGATCCAAGATCGGGAGTCAATAGATCGCTTTAATATAATTAGCTATTTTCATCAGTTTAGGTTCCCCTCCTGTTAATTTTTTTTGCATTGTGAGAATCTCGTGCATTGTTTTAATCGCTTTATTCAATCTTCTATAGATTTTGATTGATCATGGAATGTTACGATTCTTCTCTTTTGCTTAAGGTGGTATGAGACACCTCCATATTGTGACGTACTATAGAAAGAAATGTAAAGGTTCATACTTTTATCAACAGTAATATCGACAGGTCTTCCATACCACCTTAACATGTTTGTACTTTTATTTTCTCTTTGGTTGGTGCTGATGATGTTTTGTTCATTTACAATGTAATTAACGTAACAAATGTGTATCACCTCCTCCATTTATTAATCCTGTGAATTAACCGAGTGTTCTGTAAAGAAAAGGTTGAGATGCATTCTGTTTTAAATGTAACGCATACTTGTAAACATTGTTATGAAACTTTCCTTGAGAGCTGTTGAACATAGAAAAAAAACATTACTAAAATGACACTCATTTGCTGTAAAACATTGTGTTATTTATTTAACTTAAAGTTTGTTTCGTCATGTTTATTCTTCGCTGTCAGACATTTATTTTACTGGAAACAATAAAACAAAATCATATGAAAAGGGTTTCTTTTTATTGATTGTCTAAAAAAAGGGTATTGAAATATTACCAAAAAATAGTTATATTGTAAAGTAATATAGGTAACACAAAATAAAGAATTAATAAACGAGGGAAAATTCGAACAGAATAAATGCAAATGGCAAATATTTAAATTGAAAACATTCTTGATTTTTATGATTCATAACTGGTGTTTATATTTGCACATCAATGAAATATTTGATATATCTATTGGTATATTTTTTTTATTTTTTACAATATTACGTAAATAGTTAAGGACGATATGGTTTATATATGTATTAATGTTTTTTCTTAATACTGTATTACGTGCATAGTTTGGCTGGTCTTGATCTGGACAATGGATTTACGTCAGACCGTGGAAGATGGTCATCTACAAAAGTCGTTCACTTACTTTTACTTTTACAATTACTTTTAATGTAGGGTTATAATTATGGTTTGTTATTTTTCATTTATGAATTGTGTATTTGTTAGAAATCGATTGATTCAAAAAATTTTAAATAAAGATACATTCCTGGGATTCTTTGGTTAATATATTACTTGATTCGTTTAATAACTTGAGTTCTGTTTTTTGTTTGAGAATGACGAGTTATAATCTAAGTATAACATTGTGGGTCTTTTCAAATCAGAAATTAACTCTTTTAATAATTACGTATTACAAATTATTAATGTTCTTATTGCTAGACAATAATTTTTTTTAGACAAACTAAATCATAGCTCAATAAACAAAGAAAACAATGCAATTAAGACAAGTGCATGCTCGAGGCATGGATTTTAAATGGGTAGAGCCTATTCCAATCTGATCTTGAAGTATTAAAATAATAAAGACAAGTTGAGAGTTAGCTAGATAAGTTTGAATGAAATTACCACCATTTATTAACATTTCACCCAGTGACGAAAATCGGGGTTACATGGGACACCCGCACTCAACATATAACTATCACCGGGGAAAATAAGGTGTTTCTATGATGTTTATATTTCCAAGATATTATAAAAATGTATTCTCCTGGAAATATTGTAAAAATTTTAAAATTCAAAGGGATGAATAAATGTACCACCCATATATCAATATTTCCAGGTGTCTATATTAAAGCATTGAATGATTTATTTGTGACGTCGTCGTGTCAATAACTGCCGTCAGGTGAGCAGTCAAATTGAATAACCCACGACGACCTCAAAAATAAATCATTTAATGCTTATATTTACATTCCCTTACTGACGAAATCAATTGTTTACTTAAATAAATCGATATAAAGTGCAGATCACGGAGGGAGTGAATAAGTAACAGCAAGAACAGCTGTTATATAAAACCGGTTTAAACTGGTTATTACATAGACTGTTGAGTTGAGATCGACGAGCATGAAAATATAATCCATGAAAAATAACTCTTGAAATTTTGCTTTCAACTATAAAGTCAACTTTTTTGTTGAATAATTATAAAAAAAACATGATGTTTTGACAACATTCATGAAATACATTTTTAACCGATAACATAAAAATCACTGTTTGAGAACTACTTATGTAAATTACTCGTAAATTCATACGCAGTGAATAGGTGTTGCATTTAGAGGCATTTAAACATCACGGAATTTAATGGAAAGAAACACAGTAGAATGTAAATATAATGTTATGTGCGAACAAACATTACCACACCTTCCTGCAGTAATGATGGTAGACTTCTTATAGTCTGCATTATTTTTTCACCTCACCACATCAGTTTAAGCGCTTCAAGTCCTGCAAACAAGTTCATTTAAATTTCATATTAGCCTTGACACAGAAAGGAAGTCCAGTGTCAAACGCATTTAATGTACAGATGGTATACAAAATTTATGCTGATTTATATTCAGTTTGTTCTAATGCTAATTTTATCAGCTTTAACCATAATTTATGAAATTAGTGAAGAAAAATCCGAGTTGTTTAAAAATTGCTGGAGGTGTTGGAGGTGCACCATGTAAATAAATAAATACATGTACCCGCATTTCATATCTTTTTCGTACAGAGTATTCTCATCCTGAGACAATGTGCGACAAACAACTTGAAAAACGCCATCTGATATTAAATTGAAGAAAAAATGATACAGAGCTTCTAAGCAGATTTGCTCAAGGCATATTAATTAGTCATGAAAAGGTCTACATAGAGCGAGTGCTTTCCAATTCCAGTTTTAATATTGCCTCATGTATGGCCGGGTTTAAAAAAATCTAACATTACATTTTGAAGAAACTTTTTTTTTATTTTTAAATATAAAAATTTTATAACATGATATAATTTATTAACTTCCAGGGGGTTCTGTCTAAATCGGTACAAAAAAGAAACAAAAAAACAAAACAAAAACAAACAACCCCCCCCCCCAAAAAAAAAACAAAAAAAAACAACAACAAACAAAAAAACCCAAAAAACTAAATCGACCAAAAAATCAAATCAATTCAATATGTATATCCTTCCTGCAAAAACACAACCGAGTAGGCTTCCTCCATTTTATATATTTACTTTAATTTAATTTACTAACGACAGACTTATGGATTTTTCAGAATCTAATATAACTCATGTTCAATTTAATATAATTTACCAACTTCCAGGGTGTTCTGTCTATATCAGCACATGTAAGATTTATTTGTGTACAGACATTGTACCTGTACAGGTATAACCATGTTATCTGTAAGACAAATATGTATGAAATATGGCAAAAATGTACACTATCCATGCTAACAAAATCCAACAAAATACCGGATATATACATCTATAGCAAGGCAAACGCGGAAATCTAAAACAGCAGATGGAGGATCAAGTACAAATGGCCAGTAAGCATTCCGTGATGACCGGTCGCACTTGTTGTTTAACTTGCTCATTGTCATGATCGGCATAATGGTAAAATACGTATACCATTCGTTGTTTGTCATTAATGAGTTACTTGCGTGTGAAAAACTAAAGCGCAAATGATTCAAAGGTAGTTAAAAATTGAAACAAATTGGTGTGCCATGGTTTTTTTCACTGTGGCACTTAAAGGAATATATTCCGTTTTTTAAGAAAAATTTTAAAGAAAGAAATGTTTTCATTTTTCCATTAAGGTACATAAGTTATTAACTTTCTGCAAATTATACTGTTTAAGTGAAACGCAGTTAAAAGTATTTAATATAAATTCGAATTTATATATTTTTTGACCGGCCCGATCAATAAACGCCAACCTCTGAAATATTCATTAGCACGTGATGTGACAAGGTAATTTTAGAACGCATAGGCGTCGGAACCGGGGGGTGGGCTAACTTTTTTTTGCAAAGTTAGACCTAACCATAAGGGACATAGTATCATATAGGGTTTAGCCCCCCCCCCCCCCACTTTTCTTGCAGCAAAGATAATTGTTCCTAAATTTACCTTGAAAGATTGAGAAGTTGGAGTCATAGGCATACTAGCCCCCCCCCCCCCCATGATTTTGGGGAAAAAAATTTGGTAGGTAAACTTTTTTTTTGGAAGTATAGGTATACCCCCCCCCCCCCCCCACACACACACACACACACGGATTAGGATTTCCCTGATTTTGGGAATTAGTTTTTTTCCCCAATATTCTGAGGATTAGTTTAGCCCCCCCCCCCACTTTCAATTTGCTTCCGACGTCAGTGGAACGTACACATAGGTCGATGCGGAAACGTGGTCTGTCCGTTGGCAGTGGAATAACGCGTTCGAAGAGAAAAGAAAGAAAGAAACAGTTTGACAGAAACGTTGTAAAATGAGATTCTATATTAAAGACCACTTTGAGCGGTGAACATGTGTTAGAAACGTCATGCTTAACTATGGGCTCATTGTCTGAATATGATAAAACTTGTAAAGCTATCACTCGAATACTTAAAATTTATAAACTGTATATGTTTTGAGTCGAGGGGCACAAGACGGGGTAGTTTTGACGTTCTATTATGTCATACATGTTGTCAGTGTATGAAAATAATGCACCCCTGCGAAAGTGTTCGGAATGTGTTTTTTTTTTTTTATCGTTGATAAGTATGTAATAAATCCAGAGGTGTTCGAATGAAAATTCACGAGACTTCCTTGAGATTTGTTCAGTTCCTCTGAAATTTCGAGCGAAAGTATAAGTGTCCTGGTCGTTTTTTATATCATATACTACTTTGATTTATGTTAAATCATAAAAATCTATGAAGATATTTGTCTTATTGCATCGTCTAGCAGTTATTTAAACTAAACGATGATATTAAGAAAAGAGCTATCGTTCGTGTTCAACCACTCTACACGTAGTTGAAAATGTAAACATTGGGTTGCTTTAAAAATTCATAGCCATGTTTTATGCTTTTGGTGTGCAAAACTATGCTTTTTAGATAAAGAATGAGTGTCAGCTTTGTATAAACACTTAGTCTATCGAGTCATTTTCAAGTAACATTCTGCATAAAATAGTATAGTCTGTTTCACTATTGATGCTATGTCTATGTCAGGCGCTGATCGAAAATTAATCCTTAGAAGAGGGGGGAATTGCTCCTTAGCATGTTAATGAATTCAAACAAATGTAAACACACCTGTGGTATTACCTAGGTCTGCTTTCTGCTTTTCTAAATTACTATTTCCGCGCACATGCGCAAATCCACCTCAAAAGTACACAAAGCAGTGTAGTCAGTTACGTGTAAATTTTAAGGTGTAGTCAATTGACGGTATTCACAAACCTTTGTTTGTGATGTGTGTTATGGTATATGTGTTAAAACGCGTGATTTTGCGTAATGGTATATGTGATAAAGTGTGTGGTTGTGTGTAATGGTATATGTGTTAAAGTGCAGGAGTGTGTGTAATAATATATGTGTTAGAATGTGTGATTGTGTGTAACGGTATAATGCGTCAACGTGTGTGATTGTGTGTAACCACAGGCACCTGAATTTTTATTAATCAGTCGCTTAATAATTCATATATCGAAAAATTCTACCCCTACTATATAGAAGTATTTATATATAGTAGGGGTAGAATTTTCCGATATATGACTTAGCGACTGATTAATAAAATTTCAGGTACTTGTGGTGTAACGGTATGAATGTGTTAAAGTGTTTGATTTTGTGTAACGGTATATGTGTTTAAGTGTGTGATTTTGTGTACCGGTACATGTGTTAAAGTGTTTGATTGCGTGTAACGGTATATGTGTTAAAGTGTTTGATTTTGTGTAACGGTACATGTGTTAAAGTGTTTGATTTTGTGTAACACTATAAGTGTTAAAGTGTGTGATTTTGTGTACCGGTACATGTGTTAAAGTGTTAAATTGTTTGATTTTGTGTAACGGTATATGTGTTAAAATGTTTGATTTTGTGTAACGGTATATGTGTTAAAGTGTTTGATTTTGTGTAACGGTATATGTGGTAAAGTGTTTGATTGCGTGTAAATGTATATGTGTTAAAGTGTGTGATTGTGTGTAAGGGTATAACTATGCGTTAAAGTGTGTGATTATGTGTAGCGTTATATGCGGTTAAATTGCGCAATTGCAGGGTAACAGTATAAACATAATAGTTCCTCATTCCGTTTAACATTATATGTGTTAATGAGCATGACTGGGAGGTGACATTATTCACGTAAAGTAAATAGAATTGCGGTAACAGTTCATCTATCAAAGTGTGTGAATGCCGGAAGAAGATATTAAGGTTTGTATTTTTTATAGTGAGGTTTATATAACAGATTTTATTGCACGCTCATGTAACACCTATCAACCAATCATGAGCTTATGACAGATACAATATCAAAATTAGACAACATTGAGATGGTGACCATATAAAAAGAGCCCCGCTTAAATAATGGACAATAGGGTGGAAATAATTTCAGAGAATTTTGCTTTGACCTTGACCTATAACTTAACAAATTTCCACCTGTCATTGAACTTCTGTGTGTGTGCTCTTAAAAAGGGAGTTTTGTGTCATCTGATATGAATTTGACATTTGACCTACACACATCATTCAAGGTCGCTGCAATTTCTTTGATCAAAGGCACTATGTATGTGATGTATTAGCAAGATTGGAATAAAGGGAGAGAAGATATGCTCTGGACAAGGATTTTACATATAATCCTGCTATGACCTTCACATTTGACCTTGAAAATTGGTTCAAGGTTACAATATACCCTTTACTCAAAGCTCTGTTTATAAGAAGTATCAGCCAAATAGGACTAAGTGGAAAATATATCTTCTCTGAAAAAAGAAATATTTGATGGCTTTATATGACCTTGACCCTTGACCTACAAACTTTATTCAAGGTCACTGCACACCCTTTGACCATAGACACTCTGTAAGTGAAGTATGAGACAGAATGGACCAAGGGGAGAGACAAGAATTTTATATATAATTCTGCTATGACCTTAACCTTAGACCTAGAAACATGGTTCAAGGTCAATACACACTCTTTACCCAAAGGAATTCTGTAGGTGAAGTATGACCCACATTGGACCAAGGGGAGAGAAGATATACTCCGTACCAGAGATCTTGGACAGACAGACTGATCACTATAGGGCGCTCGCAGAGCGGGGCCCTAATAAGTGTTTCTAATAATACTCAGATTTAAACCTATCAGTCATAATGAAATTCTTGACACAACTTTAAGTACTTGGATGGGAAATTCATTTTGTAATTCATTGTTGACTATTCTCTATTAACATCTAACTATAGTGAATACAAATGGAGATTGGTTTGTCAGTTAGATTTTGTTCACCCCAATAAATAATTGCCTTGTTCTTGTATATAAAGTAACAGCATCATATTCTACTTTTTTGTACCAAGTATTACAGTAATGTCCTACTAAGAAGAAATTCAAAACTATAAAGAAATATCACATTTATTGAGTTCTCAGCTTGCTACAACTCACAAAAAATCATTTGTATATAAGTAGTATGTATTTCATGGTAAGCATAAATACAAAAAAAAAATCAGTACATTTAAACTTGGTCACACTATTCCTCTAAAACTATTTACAAAAACATGAATTTTCTATCTACCTGATCAATATAACTCCGTTTTTATGAGGTAGAAATGTGCTTAATCCACCATTAGTGTACATATAGGTATATTTTTACAAAATTCATCATAAACCCCATACAAAGAGTTGCATCAGAGGATTAACAACATGGCCTACATATACGCCTTACACCACTATTCCATGAAGTAATCTGTCATAACATTGTAAGTATTCAAGTCTTAGAGGATTTAAGACATGATTCAGCTGTACATTTTCAATATATTGACATACAAAATAAATCAACTACTTTAAAAAATGTTCATTGTTGCCACTCAAACAATAAAAAACAGCATTTAGGTCAAATTTCAATGCAGGATCCCCCTCCTCCCTTATCACAAATTACACTTATCATGGCATTTTGTAATAATATATTAAATGATACTCAATAAACTCTCCTACAAAAAAATGTCAGGGATCAACAACATAAAATACAGATATCTCTAGGAATATTTAGTAGAAGGGAGATAACTTTCTTTGATTTTAAACAGAAGAATACAAATTGGAGTTATCCCCCTTTGAATGTGTTGTTCAATCAATTCCTTGTGTGCAAATACAAACTGAACAAAGAAATCATCACACATTCGTCACATTTCTAAGGGACATCTCTGTCCCAGCACCAAAGTACAGCAGAGATTTATAAGAGATCTCAGGAGCTTATTATGTAAAACACACATATAGTACAACTGTCAAATAGCAACTAATACTAAACAGAATTAATAAATGGCAAACTAATGCTAAATATAATTAATAAAAAGAATGAATAACAAATTAATGTTGATTTTATGACGCGTTATTTATGTTGAGTCCACGTACACAGAAACAGATTCCATTGATTAACAAGTTATTTATGTTGAGTCCATGTACGGTACACAGAAACGGAGTCCATTGATGACGCGATATTTATGTTGAGTCCAGGTACACAGAACACAAAGTCCATTGATGTTGGGTAATTATTTGACTTCCGTACCTCTGTTGGAATTATGGGTAATCCGGGCAGGTTTTTCTACAGTCTCCCCTTGAACTGGCCTGAAGGCATTTTAAAAGCAGCTTGTCTGTAAAAAACAAAAATAATTAATTTTTAATTGTATTAAATGATTAATGCCAAATACTTAAAGGAGAGAAAAAGTGAGCAAGCTCAAATACCCCACATTCTCCCATTACTTCACAATGATACACATCATGAATGGCAGAATATGCATTAAATACAAAATCAAAGGCCTGAAGGGCCATAATGGCTTACGGTTTTGATATTACTATATTTACATGGATCGAGTATGATTCCCTCTATTTCTTACGGAAACTTTAGTTTATTTATAGCTCTATAGAAAGTAACTAGCTACATGTAATTCGTAGATCTATAGAAACTACCAGGACCCATATCAACATGTCCCATTTGTTGATTGGTCGAACCTTAGTGACCGAAACAGACAGGATTGAAATCTAGACGCCTCTTTTATCAATTGGTTGAAACCACCATTGCTTTTAGGAAAATCATAGACTGCATAAAATAATAATGATGATGTCAGACTCAAACTCCAATATGAGACAATTTGTTTCTTTCTTTTATCCAACGACTGAAGTACATTAACTGTAAATTCATTCAACTATATAGGACACAAAAACACTTAAAACCAACATGCTCTCAAATATCAGTATACCTTGTATTCCTACGCACTATGATCTTGCGCGAGAGTTGGTGCACGGTGCGCCGTAACAGCGCCACAGCCAGCGCGAAATCATTGCGCGTAAAAATAATATAACCAAATGATGAAATGTACTGCATGATATGTACTATAATTAATGAATTCTCTTGAAATCTACACCAACAATTATTATTCCATTTTATTTGTATTTCATAAATGTATTACTATTTATTCATATTTTTCTGGGTTTTATCTACTTTTTTAAGAGGCTGACCTTCACAAGCTTTTATAGGAAATATAGATTCACAAGGCAGTTCATAAACACCTTATATTTTTTTGTTCCCTTTGTACAGAGATCAAATAAACTCTTTGGAGGGTGAGGGGGGGGGGGGGCAAGAAAAAGGCAGAACTATGCAATTACAGCAAACTTGTTTTGACACCAAATTTAATTAAAATTAATTACTGCACTATAACTTAGCAGTCAGTCTCTCTTCACAAGACATGTGTACACAGTCATTTTCAGAGGCATACTATACGATGTCTCTATGTTATAGTAATGTGACATCGCTTCCGTATATGACTTGCAATCAAGCTTAACTGTATACTGTTTTCTTATTTGAGTACATTTGGTCTCAAGTTTCCAATATTTTTACGACAAATAAACGGTTCAATCATAGCACAACCAAGGTAACTCCATCGAGGGAACATTGTGCTATTTTTAGATCTTGTAAAATCCCCAACATTCGATAATGAAGAAGGCACATTATATTAAAACAAGTAGTAATTGCCCCTCTATTTATGCATTTATCGCCTCTGGTCAACCCGGTACCTGGTAAACTCGGCACTAGGGGAACTTGGCACCGAGAATAATGAATTCGGCATCCGGTAAATTCAGCATCTGGTAAACTTGGGACCTGGTGATTTCGGCATCTGGTGAATTCGGCATTTGTATATTATTCATTTATCTCTTTGTTCTAGACACACATTTTTTAAAAATTTGGCAATATTAATCTTATTATTACACAATGTATGACCAATACCGTTATCATGGAAATGTCTGTTTGTGAAGAAGGTGAGTTTTCAAAGTAATTAACTTATTACTTAATTAACGTTACAACCACATTTATCAACAGATACAAAATAATTAATAAGCTACTGGCTTAACATTTATTTTAGAATTGAATTAATTGATATAAATTATGTAAGAATTAATCATTTTATCACCAGTGAAATGACATCCATTTCACTTTTGATAACTTTTAGCATACATTTTCATAGTCTATACTTTATTTTACTTTATTCTTATCTTATATGTTCCCATACTTAGCAATTCCTTATTGACATCTAAAGCATTCCTTATTATTTATTTCTAAAGGTTGTCCAAGCTGTTGTTTACTTCTTAATCCCCTAGAATATTTAGTGATTTCACAGTAATTGTTAATCTTTATTGTCAGTGACACTGCTCATGGCACTGGGCACTCATAGGTGTTAGTTAGGGTAAACAAAACCACTTTGACTTCTTCACATCAAAGGGATGACACTGATAACTTAATTATTTGATTAGCCCTAAGTGACAACTTTACCTTAGGCAATTCATAGAGAAATTAATTCTTGTACATGAGTTCTTTTAGAGAGAGTTAGCTTTGAGACTTCGGACTGAAAGGATGTAGGGTGAAGCTAAGAAACCATGTAGAGTGCTAGGAGACTAATTTCTAATTTCATCTGTGTTGTGTTGTGTTGAACATATTTTATTGACTAATGCCAAAAGGATTGGACACAAGTTCCAAAAACTTAGAATGTCCTCTCCTTGTACATAATATATAACAGTGCCATACAATGCCAGTTAACATTGATAACAGTTATAAAACATGTAATGAAATACAAATAAATCATTAGATTTAAATCTAGAATTAGAATTAGGTTGGATAAGAAAGTTATGCAAATAATTTAAAAACTTAGATAAATCTACCACACTTTTGTATAAATGTATGAACTTCTTTAAATATTTTTATGTTTTCATCATAAGATAAAGTGTTGTCACCCCAAAGTAACAAATGTACATCAATTATATTCAAAAAGTTCAGTGATAAAAGATTATACATAAATGATTGTCTTAATGATGAATATTTTTTACAAACGAAGAACAAGTGATGTGCATCTTCTAAACTTCCACATGAACACATTGGGTTGGCTATTATGTTACACCGATAAAGATCACAATTGAGAACACAATTATGCCTTAATTTTGAATGTATGATATTCAAGAATCTTTTACCAAAAGAAAAATACTTAGGAGGTTTTGTATAATTGCTCTGTAGTGATTTCTTAAAAATATTTAACGAAGTAGCTTCCTTGGTATTATTATTCAGACTATTCCACTTACGAATAGTGTCAGGAAAAAATGACTTATTAAAAGCTTCTAATCTACATCTAGGCAAAGAATAGTTTGAGGAGTTTCTAGTATTATAGTTGGAAGTGACATTTCTAATTCCAGGAGTTATGTCTTTTAGATAAGAAGGAACAAGATTGTTATGAATTTTGAACATAGTAGATAATTTAAGGCGGTCTCGTCTCGTTATTAATGGTTCCCATCCTGTTTCCAAATATAGAGAATTTCTTGAGGCTATGACTGAAAGACCTGAAACTATTCTTGCTGCATAAAGTTGAACCTTTTCAAGCTTATCCATATCAAATTGGGTACATCCAGACCAAACTTCAACAGCATACTCTAGTTTTGGTCTTATAAATGATACATACATTTGTGCTAAAATATCTCTAGATACAGTAAATTTAAGTTTTTTAAGTAGACCAAGTTTTTTGTAAGCTTTTTTAACAATGATGTCTATGTGATTAGACCAACTTAAATTTGAAGATAACAATACTCCTAGATGCTTGTGTTGTGAAACATATTCCAAGGTACAATCATCAAACAACAAATTAGGAAATTTTTCAACATTTTTAAAACTAAAGAATACAACTTTTGTTTTTTGTGGATTAAATTCTAGAAGCCATTGCTTTGACCATTCCTTCAGTACATGAAGATCATAATTAAGATTATCTTCTATGACAGAAATATTGTTTGAACACTGTTGTAATGAACTATCATCAGCATAAAGTCTACATATTGATCTCATGTTTTCAGCCACATCATTTACATAGAGTAAAAACAATAATGGGCCAAGAACAGAGCCCTGGGGAACACCTGCATTTATGAATTGGCTGGAAGAGAGTTTGTTTTTATACATAACCTTCTGTGTTCTATTACTTAAATAGCTAATAAACCATTCAAGAATTGGCCCAGAGACTCCATACGATTTAAGTTTATGAATTAGACCCTTATGCCAGACCCTATCGAAAGCTTTTGAAAGATCACAAAAGATCATACAGCAGTAATTACCATCGTCAATACTTTTCACAATAGAATGATATGTTTCTAAAAGTTGGTAAACAGTTGAATGTCCAGGCAAAAAACCAGCCTGGTATTTATAAAATAAGTTGTTGGCGTGTAAAAAATTGTATAGATGTTTAAACAAGATTCTCTCAAAAATTTTACTAATACAACTCAGCAATGACACAGGTCGGTAGTTTGATGTGATAGATGGATCATCTTTCTTAAATAAAGGAATTACATGTGCCAATTTCCAGCAGTCAGGAAAAGTCTTAGATGTTAGTGATTTGTTGAATAGAAGACACAAAGGTTTTGAAATAGTTTCTTTGCAGGATTTGAGCATTTTGTGACTTATACTGTCTGGGCCTACTGCTTTATTGACAGGTATTACTGACAAAATGTCAAAAACTTCGTGTTCTTGAATGACAAGGTTTGAAAAATTGTCTGTACACTTGTGTTGCAAAATAGGTAAGTCCTTATTGTTATTATCTAAATTAGAAATTGAACTAAAGTATGTATTTAAAAGTTCAATCTTATCGTTATCTGAGAATGCAAACTTATCAGTGCCATTATTGTCTGTGTAATGCATAGGTGGTATTTCAGTTGTAGATTTAGTGTGAAAAACATCTTTCATCAACTTCCAATAGAGCTTTTGATTGTTTTTACTTGCATCACTCAAATAGGAATCAATATTATCATAATAATTTGAAATGGCATATTTTTTCATGTTGTTGACCTTATTTCTAAATTTCCGAAACAAATACCAATCTGAATCTTTGCAGGATTTCTGAGCTTTTTTTCTCAACCTATTTCTGATACGTATAGTTTTGCGTAAAAGTGAATCCATCCAGGGTTTATCATTTGGCCTAATAGTAACAGTTTTTTCTGGTAAACATTTGTGTATGATAGACATATATTGATGTGTAAAATTGTTTGCAGCAGTATTTATGTCATCTGTATTATTAATGATATTGCTCCAGTCACATTCTTTAATAAGATTGTTAAGTAGTATAAGGTTTGCATTTTTGTAGTCCCAAATTTTTCTTTTGTATGAAATATTTTCATTTGAATTTTGTTGTATGTAAATGTAAGTTGCTTTGTGGTCACTGAGTGTATGACTAATAGTACCTGAATCGTGGATTTTGATGTTTTTGCTTACAAGAATAGGATCTATTAAAGTGCATGTATGCTCAGTGATCCTTGTAGGTGTATGTATTGTATTTGTTAAGTTGTTCGAGTTCATAATTGTGTGGATCTCATGTGTGGAAATAAGGTTGAGAAAATTGACATTCAGATCACCTAGAACTATGATGTTAGAAGAGATATCATTAGCTCTTTCAATCGACCATGAAAATTTTTGCCAAAAAGTACTACTAGAATTTGGTGGGCGGTATGCACAGCATAAAAGAAGATTCTCAATAGCATGTGGTATTTCAATCCATAAGATTTCTGTACTGTTGGGTTCTAAATCATACCTCCGAGATGCAACTATAGAGTCAGAAATATATATCATTACACCTCCCCCATAGGAGTCGCGATCCTTCCTAAAGCTAGTTTTATATCCCTCTATATTTAGACTGTCATTGCTAATATTTACATCCAAATGGGTCTCAGTAAAACATAATACATCAAAATCTTGAACTAAATACAATAAGGAGTCTATCTTATTTCTTATGCTTCTTATATTGATATGCATAATATCAAGAGAGTTTTCAGCAGAGGGACCTGGATTAGTTTCAATATCTCCAGATAACAAGAGAACACAAAATATAAAAATTTGTGCACAAAAATTGAAAGTAATAGACCAATTTGAAAGAAATTTGAATAATTGTTTAGTTTTGAATAACAATGATTGGACTGCATATAGTAAATAAGCAAGTTTGAAAATGGTAAAGTAAGATTTCTTAAAGATGTTGTGGTATCTCATATAGAAAGACCCTATGGCGGCTCGATATTGTTCTATTGAGTTACCCATTGTCTAAAACATTAAGTGAGCAAGTCATAATGCATATGGTAGGCCTCCACTTGGTCTGGGTATTGATGATTAGAAAATCACATGTATGGCAATAATTTGTATATATCAACATAAAAAGAACATAAAATAAACACAAAGAAAAACTGGGTAATATATACATGAACTTGAAGCAACAAATTGTATCACAATAAAAAGTATCTTTCAGAAATATAAGGTTGGTATGAAAGATACTTTGAGACTTTCCCAAACAACGTGGGTATTTACATCTATATGCATGCTTGGTCAAAGTGGGAAAATGACCTCTAGTTAACATGCATTGCAAAAAAGAAAATAGAAAAATAAAAAGAAGAGTGCGTGTGAGAATACATACATACATTTGAACATCGACTGCATAGGTTAGGGTTCCGATAATATATATATATATAGAACTGGATTGCAAAGTGAAAGTTAAACGTTTTGTAGACGTTGATTATTGTGTACACAAGAATAAAGCGTCCTTGTGAGAGCGACGAGTCACGCACGTGGAAATGTTTATAAACAACATTCGGTGGCTGGATTCACGGACAGTTAATTTACTTGTTGTTGGTTATTGGAGTTGACGCCAGGAATTGCTGTTGTGTGTTGTCTTCGTGTTCGTCGTTGTCGTCTTCATGGAAGCGCTCGAGGTCCTCAGCCGAGGATATGGTAACCTTTTTTCCACTGACACCATTTAGTTTACAGAATATACGACCGTCATAGGTCCAGGAGCTGTTTATTTCCGTAGTTTTACAAGTTCTCTTGTTTTACGAAAGAGCTCTGATCTGGTCCGTGTAAGGGCCTCATTGATATAAATGGGGTCTGTCTTTTTGGTTGGATTGTTGTTGTAGGCCTTTAGGTTTCTTTTATTTCCATAAATACGGGCCCGATCCCTATAGCTCACAAACTTTACAATTATGTCTATCGGTCTGCTATGGGAGTGGGAGTTAAATTTTCCTACTCGATGTGATCTGGATATGTCTTTGATAGTGATCTTTTCTTCATCTTCTTTTAGAACTAGGTTATTCACGACATTTAAGACCAGCTGGTCTGTATTATCTTTTGGATTTTCTGGAATACCCGAAAATTTTAGACAGTTTCGACGTGTGTATTGCTCCATGTCATCTATCCTTAATTTCAGGTCATTAACCTCTGTGCGAAGGGATGTAACCTCTGGGACAAGAACTTCTGTCAATGCGTTTTTGTATACATCTATGTTAAGAATGAGCGAAATTGCTTGGTGCAGCGCTGATTCGTCATTTGAGATTGAATGTAAGAGTTCATTAAATTTACTCAAGTCACCAGTGTGTACAGAGCTGTCATTTCTGGCTCTCTTATTGGGGTTGTCTTTTACAGAAGACTTTTTTGACTAATTTCATCTGTTTAGGCCCCTTTCTAAATTACAGTTAGGAACAAGACTTGCTCATTAATGTTGTTACCTGCGTGTGTAGATTGGATTATTTAACATTCAATCTTTAATAAACATTTCTCATATCCTGCCATTTGGACTTTGTGCATTCTTGATTTACTTATCCCCCTTGAGCTTAATTCCTCAAATGAACGTGCACCACCGCCTAGTTATGTACCAGACATCCAGGCGTGGTCACAATTTTATGAACATTTGCACATTTGGTTGTTTATCTGTCCAGTCTAGATTCGCCTTGGCTAACAATGATCTTCACATTCACCAATGAGAAAATCATAGGCGCTCCCCAGCTAATTACGGAGAAAATAGATAAAAGATGAATTGAGGCAATACATTTTCATGAATTTAAAACAATAAATAAATTTATTTACATTTGAACTATTTGCCTTTATACACTGTATGTGGTTTTTTTCATTTATAATTATCAGAGAGAGAGAGAGAGATTTAACAATTCTTAGAATATATATTTTGACAAGTATTTTTGTGTTGCAGCACACGTATCAAGACAAAGGTTTCCTAGATAGAAGATTGAGGACCAGTTGTTTTAATTGTCATAATTGCATAATGGTTTTATGTTTCTTCTATGTTTTTTATATCTTTAGTTATGATAGGAAAAAAATAACGAGGTGCCGAATTCACCAGATTCATAATGCCGAGTTCACTCGATGCCGAATTTACCAGGTGCTGAGTTCACTATTTACACAGGTGCCACATTCACCAGATGCCGAGTTCACTTGTTACCGTACATATGATACACATTTTTTAAAACGACGATAAAGGGCGATTTTAACGGCGGATTTTATTTCGATACCATAGAACATATATTGAATGACCATTTATGTATATTTTTTTATTCGGGAATACATTGTTATCAATTTCAGTGTCTGACAACCTAGCCCCTGTTCAATTTACTTATTACAAGCTTATGAAAACAAGAGGCCTATGGGTCACATCGCTCACCTGAACAACAATTCCTTGTAACATTTTATTTCGTAGCATATGCTATTTCTATTTTAAACTATCAATCCTTTTTGGGCCTCAGTATTGTTCTGTGGATTTTGGTTAGCTTTAACAAATTAAAATCTACACTATCTTAGGATGCTTGCTTAGTAATCTCACAAACTGTAGATTATTTATTTCTCATGAAGAAAATTTTAAACATTTTTCCTAAAATATATTTCTATGTTAAACTTTGAACCTCTTTTGGGGCCCCAGTATTAGTAATTAGTATCAGTATTAGTCCGTTGGTCATGCCTTTAATGATTACATTATTTAAGGAAGCCTGCAAAGTAATCTCACAAATTGAAGCATTATAGTTCTTCAGAGGAAGATTTTTAAAGATATACGTTAAACATTGAACCCTGCCTCAGACCCCAATTTTTTCACTGTATAAACAGGCTTTGGTGTAAATATTGGCATTTCTGGTGCAGTGGTTTTTAAGAGGACAATTTTTATTATTTTCCTATGTATTTCTATGCCAAACTTTGAACCCCGTCTCTGGCCTCAGCTTTGGTCTGAGGGTCACAATTTTAAGAATTTTGAATCTTCACTATATTAACAACTTTTGAGTAAATATGGGTATTTCTGGTGCAGTGGTTCTTGAGAAAAAAATTCTTAAACATTTTTCCTATGTATTTCTAAATCAAAATTTGAACCCCGCCTGAGGCCCCAGTTTTGGTCCGAATGTCATGACTTTTACATTTTAGAATCTTTTCTGTAGAAACTTTTTTTGGTGTAAATTTTGGCATTTCTGTTGTTGTGGTTCTCAATAGATTTTTAAACATTATCTTTTCTACGTGTTTCTATGTTAAACTTTGAACCGCAACTGAAGCCCCAATTTAGGTCTGAGGGTCATGATTTTTATAATTTAGAATCTTCACTATATAAGCAAGCTTTTGTGTGAATTTTGGCATTTCTGGTTCAGTTCTTGAGAAGAAGATTTTAAAGACACACACCCTATACTCACTGTTTCTCAATTATCTCCCTTTGGAAAAGGGCTGCACGCTTTATTTTCACAATTTAAAATCCTTTTTCCATAAGAATACTTTTTGGGAGTTGATTTTAATCAACTCACCTATGCAGTTACTCAGACAAACCGAAAGTGAAACAATGTTTGGACCTCAGCACAAATCATCGCTGCTGACAAGACTTAGTTCTTGAAAATAATTGATAAATTCGAAGTAATGAATGCTAAAGCATTGTTTTTCAAGGAAACTTATTAATAAATACCTTGAAAATGGTCAGATTTCAAATGGTACGAACAATTTAGATATTTTTTGTAGTCGTATATATATATATATATATATAGTATGTATTCCTACGCCAGAGTTCAATGTGTCTCGTTCAACTCGACGCTCGGCTGTCTCCGTAAATCTCCGACAAGCAGAGGGTCTCTCTTGCTTGTCGGAGATTTACGGTGTCAGCCGAGCGTTTGGTTGAACGAGACTAGAGTTCAATATTGCTTGGATCCATACAATTTTCGAGAAATATTTCTATTATACTGATTATAGTTTGATTGAATTAATTTTATCTTTAAATATTATTTAACATGATTCATATGGGGGTTTCTCGACATTCTTGTCGAAAAAGTCCAAAAATTCATATTTTAAAAATGTGCGTAATTCAAATACAAATTAGAAACTACATGTTCTTGTCATGCAAAATAACATATCATTGATTTTAAAATAAACATCGACAAAATCAACTCCCGTCAGTTCTTCAGTACTTTGATTAATATAAAGTTTGGTTAAATTTGGCCAAGTGGTGTTAGAGAAAAAGTCAAAAATGTAAAAAGTTTACAGACAGACGGACGGACGCCGGACAACAGGTGATCAGTAAAGCTCCCTCGAACCTTTTGTTCAGGTGAGCTAAAAAAACTACAGTATAATAACAGTGTTTATACTACTGCTTAAAGATGAACCAAGCTGCCATAATAAAATATTTGCATATCCATTGTTCTTTCCCACTGTAAGCCTATACAGAGGAACTGCAATTATTTTTCTATAATCGCAATTGCTCTGTCTGTATACTATGACGTCATAAAGGATACATTAAAGTCTGAATGTTTATTTTTGATGCAATATCTAAATGTCTAGGTCTAGGCCAATACAGGGTATTTGCGAGTGGTAAAATGCAAATATAAGTAATAAACAACGATTATTCAGTGAACACAGCATTATGAATAGCAATTGCTCTGCTGGCATATTTTCCATGATGCGCTAGTATTGTCTGAATACGTTGAACTGTTAACAATGGTGAAGTCTGATTAATCTGTGTCCTCATTTTGTACCATGTATTACAGTACTGCCTGACTATGAAAAAAGACAAACAATATAGACATGTCACTTTAAGTTTATTGACTTTTATCTACAGCTCGCTACATTTACCCAAACATCATTTGTATACAAGTATTATGTTTTTCATGGTAAGAGTAAACACAATAAAAATAAACATAATACTATATATATACGTTATAAATGTATTTCATCAGGTTTATTGTGTGGGTAAACACCAAAAAAATCATCTCGCTTAAACTTGCGTACAATATTTCTCCAAATAAATAACATTAACTTGAGTTGTCCTATCTATCTGGTCAACAGAGATACAGAGTGTGAGAAATGTGCTTAAACACCATTAACAAACACATAGGATTAACAACATGCTAAATACAAATTGAGGTCATCATGACCTACTTTCAAATTGATATATACATGAGTATATGACTTCTGGTATAATTAATGGTACATCATTTCTAAAACACAAGTTAGTTTATTTTTTCAAATAAATAGATATGTTCTAAAATAGTTTCACTATAAACTACCATAATTCTAATTGGGTCATTGTGACCTACCTTTTGAGCATAACAAGCACTATATGATGCACCAATTGTTACACAGGCACAGCTCAAACTTAATCAATTAAAAACTAACATCAACTATTAATATATTGAAATTAAAACTACATAACATTGTATAAAAAAAACCCATCGAAAACTTATCAAATTCTTATCAAAAGCTTATCAGATCACTTCTTTCCAAATGATCAATCCTACCAATAAAACTGTCAGGGATAAACACCATCAAATTCATTTCTCATTTTTAAGTAAAACTTCATCTTATGAAAATTATATAAGGGGAATAACTGTTTTTTCATCCTGACTGAAAAATACACATTTTGAGTTATTCCCCTTTGAATATACTGTTTATTACAACATACAAGATTTCTTGTGTAAAAATCAAAATTACAAAAAAAACAATATGTGACACATTGGCTACAATTGTAATGGACATCTCCGTCCTAACACCAAATGATACCAGAAATTTCAGGAGCTTAGATATGTAAAACATATTATATACTGACAAAATTTACACTTAGATAAAATTGACAAAAAACGTATGATAACAAATTACAGTAGAGTTCACGTACACAAAAGACAGAGTCCATTGATGATGCCTTAGTAATAAAGAGTTTAGGTACACAGAGCACAGAGTCTATTGAGGATGCGTTATATATGTAGAGTTCACCTATACAGAAACAGAGTCCATCGATGACGCGTTATATATGTAGAGTTCACGCACACGGATACAGAGTCCATTGATGGCGCGTTATATATGTAGAGTTCACGCAGACAGATACATTATTTTTGTGCAGATTTCATGTACACAGAACGCAGAGACCATTGATGACGCGTTATTTTTGTGCAGAGTTCACCTACACAGCAACAGTGTCCATTGATGACGCGTTATTTTTGTTCACCTACACAGATACAGAGTCCATTCATGAAACGTTGTTTATGTAGAGTTCACGCACAGAACACAAAGTCCGTTGATGATCGGTAATTATTTGGCTTCTGTAACTCCATTGGAATTATGGATAATCCGGGAAGGTTTTCTACTGTCTCCCCCTGAAGGTGTTTAAAAAGCAGCTTGTCTGCAAGAAATAAAAAAAAATAATTTATAATAGTATTAAATGATTAATACCAAATACTTGGACAAGAAGGAAAGAGTGAGCAAGCTCAAACACCCCATGTTCTCCCATTACTTGACAATGCTACACATCATGAATGGCAGAGTATGCATTAAGGTGGCATTCTACACTGCTTTCTGATGACGCAGTACGCAAAAAAGTAAACCTGGAAGTAGTAATTCTGGTACCGGCTGATTGCAACTGAGGGGAATTGTATGGGGACCGCTCTTTTGAAAAATTTGTTAAATGAACAGAATAAATCAAAATTTTGATTAAAATTCATTCTTTACATGTAAGGTGGTATGGGACACCTTCATGTTGTGTCGTATTATTTATCAAAATAAACAATGCCGGTAAATCAAGTGTAATTTTATAAATAGTTTCTTTCCCATCATTGTTACCTTACAGCGCAGTGCAGTGGGTTAGAGCGCTCACTACCGACCTGTAAGTCACGAGTTCGAGTCCGGTTTGAAAAATTTATTACATTTCCAAAATTTTCTAAAACATATTTTTTGGTAAAATATTGTGAAAGAAAATTCTAAACCAATGAAAGTATTTCAATAGTAATGTACTTTAATTCACATCATTATTGACAGATGTTCCATACCACCTTAATTAAAGGGATGGGAGGGTGGCTTTGAATTTCTCTCAGGTTGGGATACATAAATCCTAATTATCTCCCCTTGAAAAGGTGCACGTTCCTTAATTTTCACAACTTTGAATTTTCTTTGCCCAAGGGTGCTTTGTGCCAAGTTTGGTTGAAATTGACCCAGTAGTTCTGGGGGAGATGTTGAAAATGTGAAAAGTTGATGGACAGAGGACAGACAAACAAACAGACGGACAGACGACAGACAAAATGTGATCAGAAAGGCTCACTTGAGCTTTCAGCTCAGTTAGCTAAAAATGATAAAGGGCATTACTAGCAAAAGATCTTCAGATCAAAACTTTCTGCAATTATGCACATATTTAATCATTTGTCTTAAACAGCAACATACTAAATTCTAATGGTTCAAAATTTGAAGACAAAATATTGTAATTAAAATTTCCTAGAAATGTGCAAATCAACACATTGTGTTCTAACTACTTACAAAAAAAATCATTGCTAAATTCAACATATGGCCAATATTCTAAGTTCAATGGGGCTAAAATTCCCAGAAAGATAAATGAATCAGAACTTCCTAGTAATTAGCACATCTACACGTTGTGTCCTAAATACCTTAAAAGTTTCATATATTTCATATTAAACATGATAAAATTCTGTGCAGCTGTTGAATATAAGTTTTGCTTAAAATCCAGGACTGACTGAGATAGGTCCAAGTCATTATTCTCTAACAATTCCATTTGAAAGCTACTTATGTAATCGTAAACAAAAAGTTATGTATAAGGACATATTATCCTCCTGTAGAGGTGTCATTGCTGGTGTACCACAGGGCTCAGTTCATGGCCCTCTTCTATTTTTGATTTATGTTAACGATGTGTCAGAAAATATGCTTTCACTGTGTAGACTGTTCGCTGATGATAACTCTTTACAATCTTCTTCATACAATGTTGCCAATATTGAATATGTCCTGAATCATGATCTGAAAGGTCTAGAAAACTGGTCATCCACTTGGCTGTTAAAATTTAATCCATCCAAAACAAAAGCAATATTTTTTACACTCAAAACAAATTTTTACTCTCCCAAACTCCAATTCCAAAATAGTCGATTAGAATATGTTTCATCACATAAACACTTAGGATTACTTTTTTGTCAGAACCTTTGCTGGGCAGAGTATATCGATAATATTGTTAAAAATGCATACCAAAGACTTTGCTTGTTGAAGAAGCTCAAATTTAGCATAGGAAGAAATACTTTATCAAAAATGTACATGACTTTTATTCGACCTTTAATTGAATACTGCTCTGTTGTTTGGGATGGTTATTTGTTACAAGATGTCGAAAAATTAGAAAAAGTTCAACTCTGTGCAGCAAGAATCATCACTGGCTTACCCATATTATCTTCAAGAGAGTCCCTTTATTTAGAAACAGGTTGGACGCCTCTTTCCGAGAGACGAAAATTAACAAAATTGAGCACAATGTATAAAATTCATAATAATTTGGTACCGGATTATTTAAAAGAAATTTTCCCTTCTATCAGGACTTAAGAATCGAATTACAATACACGTAATAGAGAAGACTATACTATTCCAAAATGTAGACTAGAAATATTCAAGAAATCGTTTGTTCCTGACACGATCAATAAATGGAATAGTTTAAGTTTACTTATCAGAAACAATTCCTCCTTTACAAGTTTCAAAAGCAGTATTCAATTAAACCAAATTAAACCTCCGTCCTATTTTTGCTTCGGCAAGAGACGACTTAACATCATACACACAAAACTTAGACATAACTGTATCTTAAACTTCGACCTTTTCAGAAAAAATATTATTGAAAGCCCTAATTGCCAATGCGGATTACCAGGAGATTCTTATCATTTGTTTTTTAGTTGTAAAAATTATACCAATGCACGAAATGAATTGTTTTCAAACCTTTTGAACTTAAATCAAATTAATATTATTAATTGTCATTTACTTTTGTGGGGAGACGAATCTCTGAGTGTCAATTTAAACCAACATATTTTTTTAGCTGTTCAAAGATTTATAAGAGATTGTGGCAGATTCGTGTAACTTCAATTTTACTGCCTAAACCAAATTCAACAGAACTTTTTATACATGTACGTTTGTTCAATAACTTAACTATATTAGTAATATCCATTTCTATGTACTTTCCATTGTAAACTACTATACAGTTGTAAATTGTTATACTTGGTAAGAACCCCGTAAGTTGTAAGAACTTGTGTTCGAACCATTTGTATATGTTTATACAATAAAATATGTTCAAACCAACAATTCCATTACATGGGGTATAATAATGGCACAATTAGCAAAACAAGATACATTTTCGAATTGATAATGATCTGACATTTACAATTTATAATTATTGTTCAGTTTAATATTATAGACTTCATGTGGATATTTGTTTTATAATATTCCACATTCAGAAAATAAAACTTGTATAAAATGATGTTTCTCACTCAGCAACAGACAGCCATGTTTGGATGATCACAAAGTGTGAAATAAACAGGAGTCAGTATTACAGTCCATGTGAATTATACACAGCTCAATTTCAGCTGCAGATGTTGAACAAAGTGACAAACAACATGTGTGGTTTTGAGAGCAGACTAGATTTGTACAGAAACATTTACAACCTGTCAATATCCCAGCTATCTCCATTATACGGCTGGTGTTGAGCTGGACATGGCCTCCTCCTCAGTACGGGGTCTGTGTTCATCTACAACAAGTCATTAATTAGCTGTTAATTAATCAATTCCATACATTATATGTAATGATAGAGCTACATCTACAAATTAAAACTGCAAACGGATTACCATGACACTTGGTCTATTATTTGTCTAATTAATTAAATTAAGTCAATTAACATGTACCGTAACAAAATAACTGATTACAAATACATGCGTCAGTGAGTTTTACTTTCGTTTAGTTGATGAGTTTTGTTGTGATGAGGTGTCGTGTATCGGGTGTCTCCATCAGGACGGGGTCTGTGTTCATCTACAACAAGTCATTAATTAGCTGTTAATTAATTACATACAGTATATGTAATGATAGAGCTACATCCACAATTAAAACGTTAACCTGATTACCATGACACTTTCTTTAATATTTATCTAAATAATTGAATTAAGTCAATTAACATGTCACAAAATAACTGATTACAAATACATGAGTCACTCTATATATTTCATAATTAAATACAGCAACCTGCTATTTCTATTCACTAAATACAATGACATGTAACTGTACATTTAATTAATAAAATAATGTATCTAATTTCTGTTTATTTTAGATAAACACTGAATCCCAATGACTGGTAGATACAGCTAACCCTGTAACAATGAGTTGTTTATATTGACAAACAATCACACAGATAAACATGTCTTACATGTATCTTATTGACTGATAATTAACACGGACTGTGTGTCTTAGTTATCTATATCTAATTAATGTGAATGATAATGACTCAGACTTACCTGTCAGAGCGTGCTGTCTGGTGATATACCTGTAGACACGCACCTTGTTGTTGTATGATCCGACCCAGAGACGGTGAGTGTTGACATCATAACCCAGGCCGCAGTGTACACCCATCTCTTGTGATTTTGTCAGTAGATGTGACAGGAACTGACCGTCCTTATTTATCATCTGTACTGTTTTGGTTCTATTATCACACACCAGGATGTGTGACAGCGCGTCAGTACAGATTCCACGTGGATATAGTCGTGATCCTGATGGATGTCCTGTGTAGGAGAAACGATGTCTTCCTCCACGCTCTGTCACCACTACAGCACCAGACAAGTCAGACACCACGACATCCCCATTGTTGTTCTCTGTTATATAGAGAGGTCTACTATACAGTCCCCGTCCTGTGTTGTGGTACTGTATGGTTTGTGTGAGTTGTCCACTCTGGTTGTACCGGGTTACCTTGCCTGTCTTTGTATCATAGTTACACATCCCGACCAGTAGATCCCCAGTGGACGGGGACCAGTAAACACTCCATGGTCTCCATGTAGAGTCTGTTCTCTCTATAAATGTGGTGGTTGTTTTCATATCCTTTGACAGTTTGTTGATGTTATAATTCCTATCTATATAAATCAGTTCACTCTCACTGTTCACTGTGTGTGATCCATTACCATAATATAAACCAATCCATGAATCCTCCACACGATGTAGAGGGACACCTGTTGTGTCTGTCAACATGAGATTCTTTTTATTATCATTGACCCAGACCCGGTCTGATGTCACACAGGAAATGTGTAAACAACCACGAACACCTGTCAGTGTGAGAGATTGATGGAGCTCAGCACCAGACGTCAGTTTCAGCAGACACTGGTTTCCTACGCGTCGGTTTCCTCTCTCTGTGATTTGGATTGCACTCAGTGACTCCATCACATCCTCCTTGTTGAGTGACTCAGTCATGGAGAGCTGGCTGGTGTGGAGTGTAAGATGTATCTGGGGGAGGGCTGTCTTTGTGAAGGAGAGGAATTGTAGCGCACTGAATGTGAATGCTGGCTGTACATTTCTGTGTTCATATCTCCTTAGTCTGACAATATGTCTGATCATTTTTATCTTTTGTTTTTTACATCTGTGTTTGAAATCAAAGTAACATAACACATTGTTCAATAGATCATATACCACATAGTTAATGAGATCCTTCAGTGTCTGGGCCTTTGTTAACATCTCTGATTGAAGGGGGGAGAATTCTGTGTGACAGGTTTTGACATCAGCTTTGATTCCTGTCAGGAGAACAGGTCTGTAAAAGAGAGCCTCACTTCTGATGGTGTGAATGGTTCCTCTGTGTTGTTGTCGCTTTGTTTTATAGGCTGTTTTAACAACTATCTTCTTGTGTTTTCTATGTGTTTGGCAATTATTACAGGCAGGAACTTGACAAGGTTCACAGTACTTTGTATAAACATGGCTAGGATGTCTCACACAGATCTCTTGTGTTGGGATGTAGTTGATTTTATCACGGTGTGACACAACATCATGGTCTATTGTTTGGAGATCTTTTACATGGTTCTCTTTACACTGGGGACACAGATCACATGGACACGATACACAATAGTACGCTGTGTCCCCCGGACACTTAGAACATTGATGTAGTCTAAATGAGAAGCTTGCTGTGATGTATTGGGAGCTTGCTGTGATGTATGGGGAGCTTGCTGTGTCCATGATGTGGGGGGTCTGGGTCATAACCTGTTGAATGAAAATAAAGAGTTTTAGAATTATTATTGTTTTATAGATTCAATGTCAAATTTTAAAAGAAATATATTTGGGTTTTTTAAAGATTAATATATTTTCCCTACTTAGATAATTGACGGTCTATTATTCTGGTTCTGATTATAGAGACATTCAACCAGTAGAAAATACAACATAAGATTGCTGAGTGAGAAAGAGGTGCTCGCTCTCTCTCTCTCTCTCTCTCTTGCTCTCTCTCTCTTTATCCCTACATTTCTTTCTCTCTATTTCTCTCTTTTGGATGTGTACATAATTGAGAAAGTTTATAGTAGGTTTATCTATCAAAGAAAGGCAGAGAGAGAAAATAAAATAAGATGTAGAGTACACGTCTCAATTTAGTTCAACTCAATTACCGGGTATTTAGGCCAGCATTTTTTTATTTTTAGATTTACGAAATATTTTTCAAATTATTTGGTGAGGAGGAGGGGAAAAAAATAAAAATGAAATTGAAAAATTTGTCCGTCAAGAAAAAAAATGAAAATAAAACAATTTTTCAACAATATTTTTTTTATTTTTAAAATAAGAACATGTGTCTAGGAGCTGCCATTTTTTTAAAATATCTAAGTAATTTTGGTTGTTGGTGATGTTCTTATCATAACATATTTTATCCATGGGCACTGAAAATTTGTGTTGATATATTGTACATGCATGTATAAAAACGAAGGTTTTTTTTTTTATAAATACAAGTACATACTGTACATATACATTAAGACCAAAAAAAATAAGGGAGTTTTCACTTCTTCCTTGCAGAAAAATAGGAAGAAGTTTGAGAAATAATTTATTTGATTAAATTAACAATGCTATTCACAAATTCAAAATTTAAAATATTGTTACTGAAAATAAATTGGATTAGAAGCATGTCCATAAATGTCAGTAAAAAATCAAACAAGTTTTTTTATTTAAAAAAGACTAAATAACTTTTAAAATTTTATTTATTTATGTAACTATACCTTTAATAAAGGAAATGTTTCGTTATTTTGTTAGCTTTAACCTTAATCACAAATAAAATCATTCTCTTTCCTTCAGTCATAAGACCTGTGTTCAGTGTGTTTAGGGTTATTAGTCCAACCCTATGACCCACTTACAACCGTTATGTAGAGGATCTATTTCCAAACGGTTAAATTATGATTATTCTAGAATTTATTTTGCAAAAATGTTTTTTTTTTTAAAGTAACTTATCATTTTCTTGTCAATGAGGTGTTTTTTTTTTAATTTACAGAATTGTGATAGAAAAAGACTTCAACTTCTCTTTATTGAGGAAATTCTGGCTAAGTTGCCGATCACAAAACTTAATAGAGTCGTAAATTGTAGGGTTGGGCGAAAGCAAACAGGAGTAGGCCCTTTGGTGGTTTTTTGTGACTTCTAGTGCCTGTGACTTGATCGGAAAGAACTTGGTCTTTTTATTAAATCAATGCATGAACAACAATAATTCAGACTACACATACGTGATTGCATCAACATTTATTTTTATTTTTACCAGAAAGAAAACTTCGGGTCGGAGGAAAAAATAAAATGAATAGCTAGTTCAGGTCCTTTTATTTTTATTTGAATTTTTAAAAAATAGGGTCGGCGGGTTTGTAAATCGAAATTTTAAAAAATGCTGGCCTTACTGTCTCAATGTACCTAACATGTACTCCTGCTCTTTGTATTTCTTTCTCTCAATCTCTGTTTCTCACAATTTCAATATGTATGTTTGCTCTCTCTTTCTATCTATTTCTGTCTTTCAGACAAACTCCATGAAACATGTACATGTACTAAATATATCTTACTGTCAAAGATGTAATCTCTCTCTCTCTCTCTCTCTCTCTCTCTGACCTATTCTTATAAACATGTGCATCTTACTATTGTAATCTCTCTTTCTTTTTCTCTCTCTCTCTCTCTCTCACATTATTACTCCTTCATTAACTATCTCAAAATTTTGCAGCTATGCAAGTACTTCTTATCTCTCATTCTTCCTCTAAGCCTCAGTCCCTCATCAATTCATAAATAAACATGTAAACACTTTTTATCTATTATGTAAACATGTGCATCTTACTTATTCTCTCAGACATGTAATCTCTCTCTCTCTCTCTCTCTCTCTCTCTCTCTCTCTCTCTTGTGACTTACTCTTATACATGTAAACATGTGCATCTTAATCTCTAAGACATGTAGTCTCTCTCTCTCTCTCTCTCTCTCTCTATTATGTCTTACTCTTTTACATGTAAACATGTGCATCTTATTCTCTCAGACATGTAGTCTCTCTCTCTCTCTCTCTCTCTCTCTCTCTCTCTCTCTCTCTTTTTCTCTCTTGTGACTTACTCTTATACATGTAAACATGTGCATCTTATTCTCTCAGACATGTAGTCTCTCTCTCTCTCTCTTTCTCTCTCTCTCTCTCTCTTGTGACTTACTCTTATACATGTAAACATGTGCATCTTATTCTCTCAGACATGTAGTCTCTCTCTCTCTCTCTCTCTCTCTCTCTCTCTCTCTCTCTCTCTCTCTCTCTCTCTCTCTCTCTCTCTTCTCTGACTTACTTTGTTAAACATATGCATTATTCTATTTCTCTCAGACATGTAATGAATTAATTTCTTTTATTAAAATATGTATTACGGTGCGACCGTTGGGGGCGAGCACAGCATGTGATAAAATAATGAATTATGATAAATCAATAAAAATAAAAGTAGCGACATAAAGTAAATGCATTTGAATGCAGAATAAAATAAACATGCCTATTTTTCCAGTAAATTTTCATTATTCATAAGATTTTGTAATCTATTTATTTATAGAATTTATCTCAGATAAAATGTCGTTGAATAATATAGATTTTAACATAATGTACAATACAGTTTATTTCCTCTTTTCTTTGCAGCAGACATTTTTCTTAAACTTACTTATAAAAAATTGATTATCACAGAGTCCCCCCTCCCCCGTTTAAAAAAAAATATATCAAATTTACATATAAAAAAAATTTGTTGATCATATTTAAGGAAAATGGATCCCCCGGGAGCATGTAATGAATGGAAGTGAAAATGAAGACACTTTTGAGCAGCTCAAGAGCTGAAGGCATACTACTCACTCCCGATTCTTCACCTGGATTAGAATTTTCCTGATTTTGAAAATTTCTTTTACTTTTTGCTTGCAAAGATTTTTCGAATGATGTTGCCACGCCCCCTTTTAAAAGAAACATTCCTGGAAATTACCGTAATATATAGTGAATAAAATAAATGTGAGCATTCATCCAAACGAGAGCAAGTTACAGCTGTTTCCTATCTTTGAAGAAATGTCCCCATTCGTTAGCTCTGCAAGATTTTGAGAAGATTTTGGTATTTATATTTCAGCAGATTTACAATAACTACTTAGAGTAATTTCCCCTTATTGTGACGTCAAAGTTCACGTCGGTCAAGTGTCATCTGTCTCTTTGAAGACACCCTAAAAAAACCTACGCAAAATATACTGTTTTGTTTACTTAAAAGCATGATGTTCTTGAAATTACATATATAATTTATCTGTTTCTCAAAAGTTTTACTTTGATTCTCGCGAGACGGTATCCAGTCTAGTGAGATCGACAGACATTGAGGAATTGCATTGTGGGTCGAAATTTACTGACGCCGAAAACTTCTGTCGGATCAATGTGTAAGAAATCCATTGTGACGTCACTCAAAAGGACGATAGCTCCGTTAGTCTTATGTTGTGTCAGCAGTACATTTACAATGCATGCATCTTGTTCTCCTGAGAGTGTGAAATGGGAAACCATGATTACAGGGAACTACTGGGACGATTAAAACAAGGCATTACTGGTCCGATTTACTGACGCCAAAAAAATTCGTTGAATGAATTCACACACGCCTTGCCGGTAGTGCTTGCTTCGCACCAGCGAGCTGCGCTCGCTATTACTTTCTTTCACAATCTCATGATTTTACAGCTAAACATGTACTTCTTACCTCTCATTTTTACTCCAAGCCTCTGTCCTACATAATTTCCTAATAAATCTGTTCTCTTGCTTTCTACCTTATCTCTCTATCCCTCACTTTCACTACCAAACCTCTCTCTCTCTCTCCTAACATGTAATCTTATTTTCTATCATCCCTCTCTTCTCTCTATCTCTCTCTCTCTCTCTCTTGTGACTCTCTCTCTCTTTCAGATGAACTCAACTAAACTTTGTCTCTTACTCCCTTACTCTTGTTGTTCCATATTTATCATTTAATATTTATTGCTCTGTATAACATGTCTGTTTGCTCTCTCTCTCTCTCTCTCTCTCTCTCTCTCTCTCTCTGAAACTTGCTCTTATACATGTAAACATGTGCATCTTACTTATTCTCTCAGACATGTAATATCTCTCTCACTCTCTCTCATTCTCTCTCTCTCAGAGACTTACCCTTATCATCCCTCTCTTCTCTCTATCTATCTCTGTCTCTCTCTCTTTCAGATGAACTCAACTAAACTATGTCTCTTACTCCCTTACTCTTGTTGTTCCATATCTATCATTTAATATTTATTGTTCTGTATAACATGTCTGTTTGCTCTCTCTCTCTCTCTCTCTCTCTCTCTCTCTCTCTCTCTCTCTCTGAAACTTGCTCTTATACATGTAAATATTTGCATCTTACTTAATCTCTCAGACATGTAGTCTCTCTCTCTCTCTCAGATACTTACTCTTATACATGTAAACATGTGCATCTTACTTATTCTCTCAGACATGTAATATCTCTCTCTCTCTCTCTCTTTTCTCTGACTTACTTACTCTGCTAAACATGTGTATCTTTTCTTAGACATGTAATCTCTCTCTCTCTTTCTCTCTCATTATTACTTTCTTTAATTGCTATCAAAATACAATTCACACCTAATCCTCAAATTTGTGCAAAATGGGAACCCGCCAGTGTATACATGTTAAATACTGGTTTATGTCCCATGCTTTGCTATTCCCTTAACCCTGGTTGATTTTTGACTGCCCCCCTAGATCAATTAGCCCTGATATTACCACAAGGATGTGTTTCTCTTCGTCTAACACATCAATCATCAAATGGGAATGTGGACAATAGTTATATTGTCAGTTCCTGGGTAAGAAGTTGATGTTGACCTCGGCCTATGCTCTCGAGAAACAGTTCTTATCCCAGTACTAACACAATGACCACTGCCCTCATACCCATTTAAAAGATGTATACTAAAATGTCTATGAATGACACACGACGACAAACGTGAGATAGCAACGGGTCTCTTGAGTGACTCAGGTGACCTAAAAATACATAGTATAGCTACATGAACATGGTGATATTACATGAATACTATACCACATATATTCTCTCTTTGATCTTTCAGTCAGCAGCACAGTCAAACACAGCCTGGGAACCTGTAAAGAGACCATCAACTGTTACATTCTAGTACTTGTTGATAGCCCGCACAATTGCGGGATTTAATATTACATACATTTATATGATACAATGCTTCACAAGATATCTGTGAGCCAATGCTCACTAGTGATACCCCCGCTCTGATGTAAATATGCAAAATAAGCAAAGTCGACATTTAACAGAAAGCTGGCATCAGATTGGTACAGAAATATATCCCATAATATGGCATGCCTAAACAAATAGTGTGTTAAAATTTCAAGCATCTGCGATTAATAGCTGCTGAGAAATCTTTGAGGAAAATTTGTTTGAAAATTTTGGCTAAAAATAAACAAAGTCGTCATTTAACAATAAGTGGACGTCTGATTGGTACAAAAATATATCCCATAATATGGCATGCCTAAACAAACATTGTGTATAAATTTCAAGCATCTGCGATAAATAGTTGCTGAGAAATCTTTGAGGAAAATTTGTTTGAAAATTTTGGTTAAAAAATAAGCAAAGTCGTCATTTAACAGGAAGTTGACGTTCGATTGGTACAAAAATACATCCCGTGATATGGCATGCCTTAACAAACACTGTGTAAAAATTTCAAGCATCTGCGATAAATTGTTGCTGAGATAAATGTGACAGAAATTTTTGTTACGGACGGAGAGACGGACAGACAGACAGACGGACAGACACACAAGGGTAAAACAGTATACCCCCTCTCCTTTGGAGCGGGGGTATAATTATAATATATAAAGAAAATTTATAAAACATGGATAAAATGCAGTGGTGTCTTTACCCCATGTAAAGAACAGACTATAATTGCTATCAAAATACAATTCACACCTCCGTTGACCTCGGGCTATGGTTTCGGGCAACAGTTCTTACCCCAGGACTAACACAATGACTACTGCCCTCATACCCATTTAAAAGATGTATACTGAAATGTCTACAAATGACACACGACGACAAACGTGAGATAGCAATGGGTCTCCTGAGTGACTCAGGTGACCTAAAAATACATAGAATAGTTACATGAACATGGTGATATTACATGAATACTATACCACATATATTCTCTTTGACCTCTCAGTCAACAGCACAGTCAGACACAGCCTGGGAACCTGTAAAGAGACCATCAACTGTTACATACTACAGACTGATATAACCTATCAGTCAACAGTCAGACACAGAGAACCTGTAAAGAGACCATCAACGGTTACATACTACAGACTGGTATAACCTATCAGTCAACAGTCAGACACAGAGAACCTGGTAAGAGACCATCAACGGTTACATACTACAGACTGGTATAACCTATCAGTCAACAGTCAGACACAGGGAACCTGTAAAGAGACCATCAACTGTTACATTCTAGTACTTGATGATATCTTTAAATTTTTTTTTTAGGCCTTATGCCTTTCTGTTACTCAAGTAATCGACTGAACAAAAATAATGTTTAGGTTCACACTTCAATCTAAAGAATATTATATGTATGCATAAATATATGATTTTTTATTAAAGCACATAGTAGGCCAATTCATTTAATTTTGTATTCCTACAAATTTTCTCTATAAAATTAGAATGATGTCGATTATTTGTTTCAATGTTCAATTGTTCCGCCCCCTCCTACTCAGTATTATATATTCAAATACATTAATGTATTAAATTAATTAGATTAGTTTATTAAAACATCCTACCATATTCATGATATTCACCATTCTTTTAATGATCACTATTGATGTGTATCATTTGTAGTATAGGAAAAACAAAACAATTTTTATGACCATTCATCGCCCAGTCCCCTTTCAACCTCCCTATTTTATGTACACATGATTGCGTGGACCCTGAGGTCCACGCAGAACATATATAAACGAGGTTAAACCGGATGCTATGGGGAAAATTTAGCCTGCGCATGAGCTAGCCTGGTTCCTGTCGGTAATGGGTAGCTCAGGGAACCAGGCTAGCACATGTTTATCTGAATCGGGATCGGGATTCCGTGCCATATGCACACATAAGTTCAAAGGCGCTGTAATTGTAAAGTTGTCGGTAAACAGTACAGAAACAAAGTATTCCTTTTAAAGAAATGATTTGCATGTGATATGAACTATCAGTATTATGAAATAAGTTAATGTTATGCCGAAACTACAACATGCATCAAATAGCATAATTTGCAATGTTTTGTTGTTTTCCGAATACACATATGTAACTTTACTTTTATAGTAGGCAAGGCTAGAGAACTTCCCGATTAAACTTTTTTAAGCATTTAAGTATGATTGAATAATTATGTCACTGTATAAAAGTTTAAATTTCAAGAAAAATGATTCCAAATATGAAATGTTTAATTTACACAAAGCTGTCACTGCATAACGTTAGTTAACAAAGTAGTGCGAATCGTAATGTGTGCGCAAATAGTAGAATTCACCGAATGCCTGATACTATACATGCAAACTTCATTCATATATAGATCATAATTATTTTAGAAGTCAGGGCTATACATACATGTATACGTAATGCAACGTACAAATTTAGTGGTTAAAAGCAGAGGGCTAGAGTCGGTGGAATATCTGATAATCTTAAGGCTTTCACGCTTTCCTTGGAAACACATGCAAATGGTCCACGTATTGTAGTCCTTTTTTAAAGGACAGCAACTTGTTTATTCATATAGACGTAGAACACAATCTGTTCATTGTTTACAAATTAATTCAAAAAGTTAACTACCAATATTTCCTGGTATAAAAATGTATGAAATTAAAAGACACTAGTGTATGCTAACGATGCAACTGTGAAACGATAAGCACGTGCCATTATCATTGTGATGTCATGAAAAAAGTTCACACATTATTGAAATGATTCGCTATTCTGCAGGTTCATATAAGCAAACATATTTGCAACTATAAATATCAAGTATCACCTTCTATGTATACTCTAAGTAAATTCCCAGTAAATATATTCACTCTTTACATTTAATCATTAGATATCATTGCAAGTGTACAATTTGATACAACTACCACTGACTTGGATCCCCCAAAACATGTCCACCACCATACTCTCATTTTTGCTATTTTAGGCTGGTTTTAAAATATTGAAAATGAAAGTAGGTTTTAATTAATTCAACAATAATTACTTATCAGGTAAAATTCAATTATAGTTTATGGACATCATATTACACTTGTTAAAATACCAAAAGTGTAAGCAGTTACTCTGGTGCAGGCATTTTTTAGTTAATTGACAAAATGTAGTATAGATATTCTTACATGTAACAAATGTTAAAGTGGCAATTAATATATATATTTTTTTTTCAAATTCTGGTAAGCGATTAAGACATTTATAAATGTTTTCTCATAAAATGTTGGTCTTTCAACAGGAAAACAAAATGTTACTTACTTTTTTTAGACAAATGCCACCCCCCCCCCAAAAAAAAAGCTATTCTTATATTTAGTTTCTAATGTTTTAATCGGTCAACTTAGTTTTCATTATTAATTAATTTCATCTTTATATTACTTAACGTACATACTCCAAGTAAACATTTTAAAAAAAAAGGGGGGGGGGTTCTGTGTCTGAACAAACGGCTTGTCTTGTCACTGGTACATTGAGCTGTTGGATTAAAACAACTTACCCCCTCCTCCCTTACCTGAACTAAGTTACAACAGTTTTTTCTTCAACACTTTACATATACACGAATGACATGATTTTGAAGGTTTGTTTTCGGGTCAGCCATTTTACATAGTTGATTTTTAAAACTATCGCGTTTTATCTCACCTAAATTGTCACGGGCATGATATATGGAAGAAGTAGACTACATTGTAGAATATATGATATGACAAACCTTTTTTCCACGGGGAACAATTATCTAAACGGATAGAAATAAACTTTCCTTTCCTCTTCCCAAATCGGTCTATCGTCTGGTCGACATACGTCACAGCGATGCTTAGACGTTTCGCCACCTAGCAATTTCGACCCCAAATGGTTTCGGTCCCAGATAATGAATTCACCGGTTTTCAAAAATAGAAAAAAGCTGTTCGAATATTTAGTTTTAAATGTATTAATCGGTCAACTTAGTTTTCATTATTACAGTATTTCATCTTTATACTACTTAACGTATACATGTATGTACTCGAAGTAAACTTTTTTAAAGTAAGGGGGTGGGTGGAGGGATCTTGGGGGGGGGGGGGGGGGGGGTAAAAATGGATTTGAGACCACGGATGACTTCTAAAGCAATCCTGTATTTCTACATATTTTGCAGAAATGTTTGCCAGAACAATTCAAGTGAATTTACTGGTCAGTTTCACCGTATGTGCTTTGTTTTATTAATTCATGTTAAATTTCATTATGCGTTTGTGAAATAAAATTTTAGAATTATCTCTTGGACGGCAATCCTGCTATCTGTAGCGTTCCTGTTGAGTCACGAAGAAGTGTGTTTGTTTATAACAGAATGTCTGATTCTGACTGACACCGGAAATCGTGTTTATTTCAGCAGCAAAATCATCGCACTTGTTGAACTGAACACAAGCACATAACAACATGTCAAGGACATTCGGTACACGCACTTTTGCACAAAATAAAATAATCAATGAAAGCAAAATATATACGGTAAAAATCGAATGACATAATGGTTTTTTTTATGAATTACAGCTAGAAATGTTATTCGCATTATAGACACAATCAATTTAAGAAACAGCATACATTAAACATATAAATTATAACAAAGCTATTAATATACATTAAACATATAAATTATAACAAAGCTATTAATATACATTAAACATATATAAGCAGCAATCACCAAGATATTATAATTTTCAACTTTTAACCTAAGGTGTGTTATTTTGTTTGTCCCCACCCTCCTCCCGGAGGAAGGGGTGGGGGGGGTACAGAGGCGGATCCAGCAATTTGGAAAAGGGGGGGGGGATTCCAATTGATGAACATCATTGCGTACAAAAATCATTATTTGTCAATAAACAAGGCCTTTTGAACGTTTTCCATGCCTAAATTTAAAAAAACAGTTATTTCGTCAATATCTATTTCATATCTATTTTAATATCAGAGTGCACTGTATTTATTAAGCGTTTTGGGTTTAGGTAAGGAAGATTTGTATAATTTCTAGCCTTAAAAAAACAAGTCTACAGCCATGAGAACGTGCGTCTGTGCTAAATAGAAAGAAACACTAACCAACAAAAAATAATTCAGACTAATTACGACAAGCTCTAATTATAAAAAGGAATTTTTTTTGGGGGGGGGGGTATTTTTTTTATGTTTTTGATGTGTACATTCTGATCTATTTATCGATTTTGATTTCTATCGATTGCCTTCTTAAAGAATGGTCTAAATGATAGGATATGACAAAAAATTAAATTGGAATAGTTTATTTGCTGAATAGATGGAACATGTGTAATACAATTGTACAAGCAATATAGTCGTCCCAGGGAACTTAATTGATGTGACCTCTGTAATGGGTGCGCCACATCATTCGGCACTAGTATAGATGCGATCAAATTCAGGAACGTTTTGAAAAGTTGTGCATTTTCATAATGGTTTACATATAAACCCCTTACACGGTATTTTTGAAACATAATATCCGATTCTCGGAAACAAAACAAAAAAAGGCTTTCTTTTGTGTTTCATGTGGGTATGAACGTATCTAGCATTCCAGAAAAATAACATAACCCGCATAAGCGGGTTTAATTTTCTCTGTATTTTTCTTTCTTTTTTTTTTTTTTAGTATGAAACGAAGTAAAACTTTTTTATTATAATTACTTCAGTTAACTAAACAATACATTTGAAAGCAGCTTTTAAAAGTAAAAGGAATGTTTGTACTTGTACTTGAACGCCGTTTTACTCGATGGCTTGTCAGTTCAAACTGTATGTTTTCTCATGGAAGTGAAAACCGGATGCTGAAGGGGAGTACTTTTTTCGATTAAAATATAGTTAGGGTTTTTCATATCAGAAATACATGTAAATTACGGTACGTTGTGAGAAAATCGTTAGATAAGCAATTCTTAAAGCATTTATTTGATATAATTACAGTATTTATATTACAAATGGGAAAAATTGCCTTTAAATATGCATTAGAAGTTTTCAAAAAAATTCATATGTCCCAGAGAAAGGAAGGGGGGGGGGGGGGGTCCGACCCCCGGAACCCCCTCTCTGGATCCGCCAATGGGATATGAGGTCTTTTTTTGGTAGCTTTACTACACTGCTTTAATAAGTTGGGTTTTTTTTAAACTAAAACCACGCCATCGTTTAAAAATCGTCAGCGTAAGACACGTCCTTTACTTCCTATAATTAGGCAACTTTCAAAACAAAGAAATGTTTGCAGGCTTCAGGATCGGGGGCGGATTAGGGGAGGGGGGGTGGATGGGGCCTGCCCTCCCAAACACTTATGTGGTATTTCTTACTTATCAACAATGCATGCGTAAGCAAGAGAGAGAGAGAGAGAGAGAGAGAGAGAGAGAGAGAGAGAGAGAGAGAGAGAGAGAGAGAGAGAGAGAACATGTACAAGATCAACCCTGACTCTTAATACAAATGTGAAGTATGGGGGTTCGAAACTGGGGAGCATTTTAAATTTAATCTTCTAATAAAACACATAATTTCCGCTGAGTACTATTTGGAGTATGCTCTTAAAGCTGGCGGAGGAAATTTTTACGTCTCTAGAGGAAGACAGAGCACGGAAATTCATGTAAAAAGTCCTGACATGTATACAAACTGTACGTGTATTCAGATCAATTATTTCTCAACAAAATATACCACATTATATACATGTATATTATGCCCTTTATCATCTGCAAGCATGGAGATGTGTCTGCATCTATAACTGGTGAAATTCTCTTTCTATCTCTCTATCCCTCTCTCTCTTTTTTTTCTCTCTCTCTCATAATTTTTAGCTTCTATCATGCGTGTTTTAATTAATTAAAGTACTATCATTATTTTACATAAACAAGCTTAGTTTTTATAAAAATGTAAAATAAATACCCAGGTTCCAAAGCAGAATATATATCACATCGATCATACTTAATTTCTTTGCATAAATGTTTACTTAAGAATAACATTTGAGAGAGAGAGAGAGAGAGAGAGAGAGAGAGAGAGAGAGAGAGAGAATTATACAGACTGTTATAATTACCTCGTTCTTTTAAAAGTTGTTTATATCTACGCTCCCTACCCTCTTTTCCTCAAACATTTGACATAAACAGAGTTTGTTGATAAATTCCCCAATAACACTGGATTTATCGTCTTTGTTGCTCAAAAATTCATCAGTGTTTAAATATAACCGTACACGCCTAATTAAGTGTATCAAATACGATAGACCAACAAAATACAAAAGCCACCCCACGTGCTGAACCTATACACTTCTATTCAATCAAGCCATCGCCTTTCATGTATGCATGTTTTAGACTTTCCAGATCTGTTCCAGCTCGCCCATTCTTTCCACAAATTGTTTATGAAATATGTTTTCGGAATTTCATAAGTTAAAGTGACAAACACTTATAAATACACGTGTCTACACCACATTAAAATCCCTTAGTAAGTTCACACGCACCGTTGTATTTTGTGATGCGATTTTTATAAACCATAATCTTTGAAATAATCAATTAAACATAAGCATTATTCACATTTTTTTCTCAAAATGTAAGATTGCATGCAACTTTCAATAATACATCTGCGTTAATTATGTCCATTTTTTTGCACTAATCGATAGTACAGTGCCGATAGTTGTAGCTTATACTCGTTGAGGAGTAAGATTTTTACATGGTGTCTAAATTTAATTTCCGTATTATCGATGTTACACAACGAATGAATACATCTCTCTCTCTCTCTCTCTCTCTCTCTCTCTCTCTCTCTCTCTATCAATGAACAATGAATACAAATATCGGCCAAGTGATTATCTATTTAAAAAAATTAAATAATAGTCATTTATAGAGTGCATGCAGTTGCATACGTTAATCTGAAGTTTTAATAAATTTCGCGATTCTAAGATTTTTTTTATTGCTGTACATTGTACATTGTAACAAACACTCATAAACATTGACTTCAGTATCATCGAAATTTGTTTCTTGTATAAAAAAGAAAAGATGAAATAGTATCATTTAAGTTTACATCTAATGCCCTATAACATGCGTTTGTATTTTTTCTTTATGTGATTGACCATTAAAAGTTATGGTACCAAATGACCCTTTGCTCGATCACTCCCAGAACTTACAAAGTGATTGCCCTTTGTGTACGAAGTGATTGTTATCGCTACTCATCTGAAACCATAAGAGATAGAGACTTGAAACTTTTACTAACGTCTGTAGTTTACGTAGATGCTCTTTCAATCTATTCATACCGAAAGGTTCCGAGACCCCTTCTTTCAGTTATTGCCCCTGAAAGTATTTCAATTTCCATAAAATCACTTCCAACTTTTTTACTATTTGTCATAGAGACTTCGGACCACTTGGGATGGAAGCGTCTTCCTTGGCCGATCAAAATGACGTAAAGGTCAAAGGTCAAGGTCATCTGAAAATCTGTGTATTCATGAGTTTTTGTATCTCTTTTGTTTAGGGCGATATAGAGAAATTTGATCAAGGATGTAGTAGGACGTCTTAAGACATTTCAAAATGTAGCCCTTCAGCTCCCATCTTGTAATAGTTAGTGAGTAATTGCCCCTTTTGTACGAAATGCTTGTTATCGCTACTCCTCTGAAACCATAACAAGTAGACACTTGAAATTTTTACCAATGTCTTCAGTACACTTAGGAGTTTGTTCAATCTATGATCCCAAAAGGGTCTGACGTCCCTTTCTGGCAGTAATTCCCCTTTCAATTTCATTGATTTCACAAACACATACGAAATAAACACCCCCTCCCTTTTTTAAAAAATGTTTTGACCTTGACCTTTGACCTTGACCTTTGACCTCTGAGGACTGGTGTGTTATAAGTATCTGCAACATCTATAATATCAGATTCATTTATATGTACGAATAGCTCTTTCAATCACGAATTCACCCCCCCCCCCCCAGGTTTGACCTTGACCTTTCACCTTGACCTTTGACCTGACCTTGACCTTAAAGGACTTATACGTTACAAGTATATTTAACATATACATTTCAGATTCATTTATATGTGCAATAAGCTCTTTAAAACAACCAACACCCCCCTTATTTTAAGGTTTGACCTTGACTTTTGACCTTGACCTTTGACCTGACCTTTGACCTCTTAAAACTAATGAGTAATAGGTGTATGCAACATATATTTCAGATTTATTCATATGTACAATTAACCCCCCCCCCCCCCTTCGTTTCTACAAGGATTGAATTCTTATATGAACTTGACCCTCGATATTTGACTTGAAATTTAATATTCCTTTTTAAAATAAAACCTAAAAAAGTGTTACAACCGTTTGTCAGAATTTTTTGAAAAGGTGAAACACTGCCTGCCATTTGACTCCAGACCGCGTTTTAGACTACGCCTCCAAATAAAAATTCCAGCTCCAGTAAAACTCTTTAGAACTTGGCGAAAATTCATGGGACTGTTCCTCACACCTGAATCTAATTGCCTGCCAAATTTCAAACGAAATGAACCCTATTGAAGAAATTTATCCACCTCAGCGGCATCGAACCATCATCCCGAAAAACGAAATTTTTTACGCTTCGATATTTGTGTCTAATAAATTCACGCTCAAATTTCACTGAAAATCTGTGTTTACATTTCTATCGGCAACCTGTGACGACTTGTGTTGAAGTGCAACGAAAGATAACTCTTCCTTCCCAGACCCCGATTTTAGATGAATTTAGTTTACATTTTCTTTCAGTTTGTTTTTTTCTCGACTTGGCTGAAATACATGACTGGCCTTAATTCAGTTCCGATTTTCCGTACTTGTAATCCACGAATGCATGACAGTTAATAGATTTATAAGCACGTGCATTTCAAATCACAAGGAGAATTCGCATCAGCTGAGCTGACGTGACGTTCCCACACCTTCAAATACCCGCCGGCGACCAGAGTTTGACCTGGCCTTTTGATTTCTTAGTCAACGCTATCCGGCCACATTGTTTACAAGCAGCACTGATTTTTATGAATAAACTGATGAACAAATACTGCCCTCCCAACCAATCGCTAAGCCCCTATCTATTCTAAAGGTTCCTCAACGTTGGGTATCAATTTTAGATGGACAGAAGAATGCTTCATCTCTTCTTTCTATCATCATCCAAATTGACTACACAACTCAACATCTAACAGATAACTCGCCTACAAAGCTTAGGGTTCCCGGGTCGATACAGGGTGGGCGCCACCGATTTTTTTTTTGATTTTTTTTTCGTAAATTGATTTTTCTCTAGTTACTCAATAATTATCAACATTTTCGGGATTTTTTTAAATCATTATGGAAGGTGGAAAGGCCTCTAATTGTTCCGTGAACAATTAGTCTACTAGTTCTTAATGGTCTTGATATTTCAAAATAAAAAGAAATGAACCTTGTACAAAATAATTCTAAATTACACAGCATTTATGACACTAAAGAAAAAGCCAAAATTTTACATAGACATTAGCTGTTCTATGAAAATTAAAGATTAAAAAACAACAACAACAATCGTATAGATAAACCACAAAAAAGATAACTATGCCAGCTTGTATTATAATAACCATGGAAGAGTCGCTAAAACACTAGCTAGTATAACCAATTTGATTCAGAGTACTATCATGTCATCTAAAATAATTGTTGTAAATTATTTACAGGATATGCCATAACTTAGTGTAATAAGGGAGATAACTCAAATTATCAATCTCTTCATAACTAACCTTATTCTCTCTCTCTCTCTCTCTCTCTCTCTCTCTCTCTCTCTCTCTCTCTCTCTCGTTAATTGTGTTGTCATGATAATCAGTCCCTCTACATCTATCCACCCACCACGCATTATTCACAACCTTTCACCTCGCATGTTTTATCATTAAAACACGGCGATAAAGCTCTGCCATTCGTTCAACTGTATTTGAGATCATGAGTGTGATGAGTTTTCATACATACATGAACTCGAATAGGTTTCGAGTCACGTGATCAGGTAATATAAATAGTAGAACCATGCGATGACGTGGCGCGCTAGGCTTGCTCGTTAGTTGTATGTGTTTTAAATAAGGTAAACTGGCAGATAGAATGGAATGCAGTTATATAGGACTATAGAACGATGAGACAGTTTCATTATTTTCCTTCCTTACTAAACAAAGCGATAGAAAAACAGAGTTGTTTAATCATAAAAACATAACGGGGCTTACTCAGAAACTTCCAAAAAAAACCCACCACGGTGAGCAGTGCTGTGCACGTGGCAGAGACCGGACCAGCATTTGAATTCAAGCACGAGGGGCGAAGTCCCAAAAGTTGGCTGAATTTGAAGAACTGTTTCAGTAGAGAAATTTAGCGAAGGTCGCGCTCGTTTTTGAAGAGGAGAAAGCCGCTCTACAATAAAGAAACAAAGTTCTTTAACTGGAATACCACACCTGGTAAAAGTCACTCAAATCAACAGTAAATTATTTAGTTATGAAAGATATAATGATAAATAAACTGTACCTATGTCAAATAAGCCAAAAAATGTGGGAGGGAAGGGAGTATTTTGTTTAGCGGGTGGGGGAATCCAATGTCCTTTTGGGGGGGGGGGGGGGGGGGGGGGGTGGGGGATAGCTTTGATTTACTTCTTTAATAAGTTTTTTTTTTCAAGGGGAAATACACGCGCAACCACTCCACCTCTAGACCCGCGCATGAAATGTATTACATGAGGAATCTTTTAAGAGTAAAATGGAAATTAAGTGTTCAAACAGCTGTACCCTGCTGCATGTAAGTGTAGCTGTCCCTGACAATAAGTTATTTCTTGCATTGCATCTTATGTAGAATAAAGTGCATATATTTATTGATATTTTTGAAACAACTTCAACCACGCCATCATTTAAAGATCCAGGTCAATTCCTGACTTTGAGCTTTGGAGGACCTTTATCGTGCCAGCACCTACTAAGACATGCCATTCACTTCCTTAACAAAGCCACGATATGATAATTGATTTGTCAAAAAATTTGGTTAAGTAAGCCCCCTATGCGCGGATCTAGAGGGGTTCAGGTGGTCCCCCCCCCCATTCAATATTCAAATGTCATTAAATTACACAATAAAATTGCCAAAAATATGTCTCACCCCCCCCCCCCAAAGGCAAACTCAAATAACCGTCAGACCCACCCACCCCCCCCCCCCACCCCGGAATATTTTTTTGATCCACACATGCCCCCTCCACATTCAGAAACAATGCTAAGATGTTAAGAATGACCTAGTTATATATCCTAGAGTTCCTTAATGTATCTGATGTAGAGTACCGTCATTTCTCTGTATATACTTGTTGTAAACAAGAATATATTTCCTGGGTTCCCCGCCGGTCAAGCAGTATACTGGTATCGACCAAGGCTGATTTTAAAACCTGACCAAGGTATAAGTGGTATAAACATTTAGTAATAATTTCATGTAAATCCGTCAAAATTTGTAGGCATGAGAGCGCTTTCAAGGTCAATTTTTGGATAAAACAGAGTCAAAATCCCATAACTCCAACAAAAACAATCGACCAATGCCGATTTTCGAAGCTGACCAAAGTATTAGTGGTATAAACATTTGGTATAAATTTTATGAAAATCCGTCCAAATTTGTAGGCATGAAAACGCTTACAATAAAGTGTGACGGACGGAAAAACGGACGCACAGACACACGGACCCACGGACACACGGACGAGAACCCGGCATTTCTATGTCCCTGCTCCCCGTTGCGGCGGGGGACAATTACAAATATTCATAAAATAGGCTTTACTTTAAACTGTGCTAGAAAGGAGATAACTCAGAGTGTCAACCTCTTCAAATAGGCACACACAACACAGAGAAAATTATAACAAAACACAGAACTTAGTATTTGCGCAAAATTATTGAAGTTATACGGTTTAAACAAATGTGAATACTCGATTTTATACATGGAGTTTTTTTAATTTACCAATAATTCAGGATTAATTTCAGAAAAAAGTCAAGCATTTTGTTTAAATGGGATACCCATTTCTGAGAGGTTATAACAAACAACTAACAAGTAAACAGGAAACTGGTAAAATGGAAAATCGACGCCACGATATTTGTACTCAGAAGTTCTGTTAACATTTTTATCAAAAACCTAAGAAGTCAAAGAAAGTCCGAGAAAGATAACTCTTCATTTTTAGATCGTTTTATTTTTTCCCCATATTTTATCTCTGTTTATTCTTTTGAGACTTTGCAGAAATACTTGACAGGCTTTCACTGATTTGGAACTTTTTGTTTTTTCAGTCCACAAATTCACGACCATTAATAAATTTCTGATCACATGCAACACAAAACAACAGATGAATGTGCATCAATTGTTTAAATGGAAGTATAGGTCGCCGTAAACACTTTAAATTAGCCCCTTCCGAATTTGGACTGGGCGTTGTTAATTAAAGACAATGAAATGCTTTCTTTTGTGATTCATTAGGGCATTATGAAGGAAGCAATCATTGCAGGAAAAATAACATAACCCGCTAATGGATTTCCTAAAATATTTAAAAACCAAAACTTAGAATCCATCCCACCCCCTTTCTTTGTGTCCCAATCCTCCCCTTGTGTCATGATTTAAATAAACTGGAATCTATGCTACACTAGGATGCTTTCAGATGAATTTCAGCAGGCATGTTAATAACACTTTCGTAAGTGTGTTCCTAAAATATTTCTTAAAAAAAAACGTTTGGAGCATCCATGTTAACTTTAGACACATAATAAGATGTGGCTCGACCTTAACTTAGGACACATAATAAGATGTATCTCAACCATAAATTAGGACACAATGATAAGATGTAGCTCGACCTTAACTTAGGACACATAATTAGATGTTGGTTGACCATAACTTAGGACACATAATAAGATGTAGCTCGACCATAACTTAGGACACATAATAAGATGTAGGTCGACCATAACTAAGGACACATTATGAGATGTAGCTCAACCTTAACTAAGGTCACATAATGAGTTGTAGGTCGACCATAACTTAGGATATATAATAAGATGTAGCTCGACCATAACTTAGGACACACAATGATAAGATGTAGCTCGACCATAAGTTAGGACACATAATAAGATGAAGGACGACCATATCTTAGGACACATACTAAGATGTAGGACGACCATAACTTAGGACACAATGATAAGATGTAGGTCGACCATAAATTAGGACACATAATAAGATGTAGCTCGACCTTAACTAAGAACACATAATAAGATGTATATTGACCTTAACTTAGGACACATAATAAGATGTATATTGACCTTAACTTAGGACACATAATAAGATGTATATTGACCTTAACTTAGGACACATAATAAGATGTAGGTCGACCATAACATAGGACAGAGATAAATTGTAGGTCGACCTTTATTTAGGACACATAATAAGATGTAGCTCGACCATAACTTATGTGTTGTCTTATAGTTTAATTTTAAAATTCTTCAGAAATGCTTTTTGTACAAGTTAACCACTCTGAGTCTAATATACTCGGTTATCATTGTTGGTACAAGTTATCTATACCTGGTCAATCACTCACTTCCTGTCAGCCGTACTGACCAGTCCGGTCTCGCTTAGTCAATCGTCTTCAATCTTGTTAGATGCGCGCCTCAAACCACTAAGTAAGTTTTTTTTATTGAAATAATTGCTTAAATTTGTTAATATTATACTGTATTTTTAAAGTATAGTTAAAGATGGAACTTTTATTTCTATTTTTTCATGTAAATATAAAAGTAATCCGACACCAAATATACATGCCTTGAAAAAGGTCATAACAGAAAGAATCTTAACTGAAAAATATTTGCTGTTGAAAAGATGTAATTATAAGGAATACGAAAGCCACTGGCAGAATATCTGTGAAAAATTGTAGTTATAGAGATAAGTTTAATTTTTCTGTTTTTTTGATCGATGTGAACTCTCATATCATTTCATTTGTTTTCAGTATAACATAGTCTATACTTGTATTGTAATCCACCTGCATAATCTCTCTCTCTCTCTCTCTCTCTCTCTCTCTCTCTCTCTCTCTCTCTCAAAATCAGCTTCACCTCATATGAAATATACAAAACTGTACTATTAAGTAGAAATAGTATAAAGACTATGTAATATGTTTATAAAAATGTTACAATCATTATTATGTTACATATGTACATATGTTGTGAAATGAAAAACCCAATAAAAAAAAAAAAAAAAAAAAAAAAACATTTCTCATATCCTGCCATTAGGACTTTGTGCATTCTTGATTTACTTATCCCCCTTGAGCTTAATTCCTCAAATGAACGTGCACCACTAAATTATGTATAACCACTAGTTATGTACCAGACATCCAGGCGTGGTCACAATTTTATGAACATTTGCACATTTGGTTGTTTATCTGTCCAGTCTAGATTCGCCTTGGCTAACAATGATCTTCACATTCACCAATGAGAAAATCATAGGCGCTCCCCAGCTAATTACGGAGAAAATAGATAAAAGATGAATTGAGGCAATACATTTTCATGAATTTAAACAATAAATGAATTTATTTACATTTGAACTATTTGCCTTTATACACTGTATGTGTTTTTTTTTTCATTTATAATTATCAGAGAGAGAGAGAGAGAGATTTAACAATTCTTAGAATATATATTTTGACAAGTATTTTTGTGTTGCAGCACACGTATCAAGACAAAGGTTTCCTAGATAGAAGATTGAGGACCAGTTGTTTTAATTGTCATAATTGCATAATGGTTTTATGTTTCTTCTATGTTTTTTATATCTTTAGTTATGATAATAAAAAAATAACGAGGTGCCGATTTAACCAGATTCATAATGCCGAGTTCACTCGATGCCGAATTTACCAGGTGCTGAGTTCACTATTTACACAGGTGCCAAATTCACCAGATGCCGAGTTCACTTGTTACCGTACAGATGATACACATTTTTTAAAACGACGATAAAGGGTGATTTTAACGGCGGATTTTATTTCGATACCATAGAACATATATTGAATGACCATTTATGTATATTTTTTTATTCGGGAATAAATTGTTATAAATTTCAGTGTCTGACAACCTAGCCCCTGTGCAATTTACTTATTACAAGCTTATGAAAACAAGAGGCCTATGGGCCACATGGCTCACCTGAACAACAATTCCTTGTAACATTTTATTTCGTAGCATATGCTATTTCTATTTTAAACTTTCAATCCTTTTTGGGCCTCAGTATTGTTCTGTGGATTTTGGTTAGCTTTAACAAATTAAAATCTACACTATCTTAGGATGCTTGCTTAGTAATCTCACAAACTGTAGATTATTTATTTCTCATGAAGAAAATTTTAAACATTTTTCCTAAAATATATTTCTATGTTAAACTTTGAACCTCTTTTGGGGCCCCAGTATTAGTAATTAGTATCAGTATTAGTCCGTTGGTCATGCCTTTATTGATTACATTATTTAAGGAAGCCTGCAAAGTAATCTCACAAATTGAAGCATTATAGTTCTTCAGAGGAAGATTTTTAAAGATATACGTTAAACATTGAACCCCGCCTCAGACCCCAATTTTTTCACTGTATAAACAGGCTTTGGTGTAAATATTGGCATTTCTGGTGCAGTGGTTTTTAAGAGGACAATTTTTATTATTTTCCTATGCATTTCTATGCCAAACTTTGAACCCCGTCTCGGGCCTCAGCTTTGGTCTGAGGGTCACAATTTTAAGAATTTTGAATCTTCACTATATTAACAACTTTTGATTAAATATGGGTATTTCTGGTGCAGTGGTTCTTGAGAAAAAAATTCTTAAACATTTTTCCTATGTATTTCTAAATCAAAATTTGAACCCCGCCTGAGGCCCCAGTTTTGGTCCGAATGTCATGACTTTTACATTTTAGAATCTTTTCTGTAGAAACTTTTTTTGGTGTAAATTTTGGCATTTCTGTTGTTGTGGTTCTCAATAGATTTTTAAACATTATCTTTTCTACGTGTTTCTATGTTAAACTTTGAACCGCAACTGAAGCCCCAATTTAGGTCTGAGGGTCATGATTTTTATAATTTAGAATCTTCACTATATAAGCAAGCTTTTGTGTGAATTTTGGCATTTCTGGTTCAGTTCTTGAGAAGAAGATTTTAAAGACACACACCCTATACTCACTGTTTCTCAATTATCTCCCTTTGGAAAAGGGCTGCACGCTTTTTTTTCACAATTTAAAATCCTTTTTCCATAAGAATACTTTTTAATATAAAGTTTGGTTAAATTTGGCCCAGTGGTGTTAGAGAAAAAGTCAAAAATGTAAAAAGTTTACAGACAGACAGACGGACGCCGGACAACAGGTGATCAGTAAAGCTCCCTCGAACCTTTTGTTCAGGTGAGCTAAAAAACTACAGTATAATAACAGTGTTTATACTACTGCTTAAAGATGAAACAAGCTGCCATAATAAAATATTTGCATATCATTGTTCTTTCCCACTGTAAGCCTATACAGAGGAACTGCAATTATTTTTCTATGATCGCAACTGCTCTGTCTGTATACTATGACGTCATAAAGGATACATTAAAGTCTGAATGTTTATTTTTGATGCAATACCTAATCATCTTGCTTAAACTTGCGTACAATATTTCTCCAAATAAATGACATTAACTTGAGTTGTCCTATCTATCTGGTCAACAGAGATACAGAGTGTGAGAAATGTGCTTAAACACCATTAACAAACACATAGGATTAATAACAAGCTAAATACAAATTGAGGTCATCATGACCTACTTTCAAATTGATATATACATGAGTATATGACTTCTGGTATAATTAATGGTACATCATTTCTAAAACACAAGTTAGTTTATTTTTTCAAATAAATAGATATGTTCTAAAATAGTTTCACTATAAACTACCATAATTCTAATTGGGTCATTGTGACCTACCTTTTGAGCATAACAAGCAATATATGATGCACCTATTGTTACACATGTACAGCTCAAACTTAATGAATTAAAAACTAACATCAACTATTAATATATTGAAATTAAAACTACATAACATTGTATAAAAAAAACCCATCGAAAACTTATCAAAAGCTTATCAGATCACTTTTTTCCAAATGATCAATCCTACCAATAAAACTGTCAGGGATAAACACCATCAAATTCATTTCTCATTTTTAAGTAAAACTTCATCTTATGACAATTATATAAGGGGAATAACTGTTTTTTCATCCTGACTGAAAAATACACATTTTGAGTTATTCCCCTTTGAATATAATGTTTATTACAACATACAAGATTTCTTGTGTAAAAATCAAAATTACAAAAAAAACAATATGTGACACATTGGCTACAATTGTAATGGACATCTCCGTCCTAGCACCGAATGATACCAGAAATGTCAGGAGCTTAGATATGTAAAACATATTATATACTGACAAAATTTACACTTAGATAAAATTGACAAAAAACGTATGATAACAAATTACAGTAGAGTTCACGTACACAAAAGACAGAGTCCATTGATGATGCCTTATTCATAAAGAGTTTGGTACACAGAGCACAGAGTCTATTGAGGATGCGTTATATATGTAGAGTTCACCTATACAGAAACAGAGTCCATCGATGACACGTTATATATGTAGAGTTCACGCGGACAGATACATTATTTTTGTGCAGATTTCATGTACACAGAACGCAGAGACCATTGATGACGCGTTATTTTTGTGCAGAGTTCACATACACAGCAACAGTGCCCATTGATGACGCGTTATTTTTGTGCAGAGTTCACCTACACAGCAACAGTGTCCATTGATGACGCGTTATTTTTGTTCACCTACACAGATACAGAGTCCATTCATGAAACGTTGTTTATGTAGAGTTCACGCACAGAACACAAAGTCCGTTGATGACCGGTAATTATTTGGCTTCTGTTACTCCATTGGAATTATGGATAATCCGGGAAGGTTTTCTACTGTCTCCCCCTGAAGGCGTTTAAAAAGCAGCTTGTCTGCAAGAAATAAAAAAAATAATTTATTATTGTATTAAATGATTAATACCAAATACTTGGACAAGAAGGAAAGAGTGAGCAAGCTCAAACACCCCATGTTCTCCCATTACTTGACAATGCTACACATCATGAATGGCAGAGTATGCATTAAGGTGGCATTCTACACCGCTTTCTGTACGCAAAAAAGTAAATCTGGAAGCATGTAATTCTGGTACCGGCTGATTGCAACTGAGGGGAATTGTATAGGGACCGCTCTTTTGAAAAATTTGTTAAATGAACAGAATAAATCAAAATTTTGATTAAAATTCATTATTTACATGAAAGGTGGTATGTGACACCTTCATGTTGTGTCGTATCATTTATCGAAATAAACAATACCGGAAAATCAAGTGTAATTTTATAAATAGTTTCTTTCCCATCATTGTTACCTTACAGCGCAGTGCAGTGGGTTAGAGCGCTCACTACGGACCTGTAAGTCACGAGTTCGAGTCGGGTTTGAAAAATTTATTACTTTTCCAAAATTTTCTAAAACAGATTTTTTGGTAAAATATTGTGAAAGAAAATTCTAAACCAATGAAAGTATTTCAATAGTAATGTACTTTAATTCACATCATTATTGACAGATGTTCCATACCACCTTAATTAAAGGGATGGGAGGGTGGCTTTGAATTTCTCTCAGGTTGGGATACATAAATCCTAATTATCTCCCCTTGAAAAGGGGCACCTTCCTTAATTTTCACAACTTTGAATCTTCTTTGCCCAAGGGTGCTTTGTGCCAAGTTTGGTTGAAATTGACCCAGTAGTTCTGGGGGAGATGTTGAAAATGTGAAAAGTTGATGGACAGAGGACAGACAAACAAACAGACGGATAGACGACAGACAAAATGTGATCAGAAAGGCTCACTTGAGCTTTCAGCTCAGTTAGCTAAAAATGATAAAGGGCATTACTAGCAAAACATCATCAGATCAAAACTTTCTGCAATTATGCACATATTTAATCATTTGTCTTAAACAGCAACATACTAAATTCTAATGGTTCAAAATTTGAAGACAAAACATTGTAATTAAAATTTCCTAGAAATGTGCAAATCAACACATTGTGTTCTAACTACCTACAAAAAAAATCATTGCTAAATTCAACATTTGGACAAAATTCTAAGTTCAATGGGGCTAAAATTCCTAGAAAGATAAATGAATTGGAACTTCCTAGTAATTAGCACATCTACATGTTGTGTCCTAAATACCTTAAAAGTTTCATATTTAACATGATAAAATTCTGTGCAGCTGTTTAATATAAGTTTTGCTTAAAATCCAGGACTGACTGAGATAGGTCGAAGTCATTATTCTCTAACAATTCCATTACATGGGGTATAATAATGGCACAATTAGCAAAACAAGATACATTTTGGAATTGATAATGATCTGACATTTACAATTTATAATTGTTCAGTTTAATATTATAGACTTCATGTGGATATCTCTTTTATAATATTCCACATTCAGAAAATAAAACTTGTATTACAGTCCATGTGAATTATACAAAGCTCAATTTCAGCTGCAGATGTTGAACAAAGTGACAAACAACATGTGTGGTTTTGAGAGCAGACTAGATTTGTACAGAAACATTTACAACCTGTCAATATCCCAGCTATCTCCATTATATGGCTGGTGTTGAGCTGGACATGGCGTCCTCATCAGTACGGGGTCTGTGTTCATCTACAACAAGGCATTAATTAGCTGTTAATTAATACATACAGTATATGTAATTATAGAGCTACATCTACAAATTAAAACTTTAACCCGATTACCATGACACTCTCTTTAATATTTTTCTAAATAATCAAATTAAGTCAATATTAACATGTCACAAAATAACTTATTACAAATACATGAGTCACTCTATATATTTCATAATTAAATACAACAACCTGCTATTTCTATTCACTAAATACAATGACATGTAACTGTACATTTAATTAATAAAATAATGTATCTAATTTCTGTATATTTTAGATAAACACTGAATCCCAATGACTGGTAGATACAGCTAACCCTGTAACAATGAGTTGTTTATATTGACAAACAATCACACAGATAAACATGTCTTACATGTATCTTATTGACTGATAATTAACACGGACTGTGTGTCTTTGTTATCTATATCTAGTTAATGTGAATGATAATGACTCAGACTTACCTGTCAGAGCGTCCTGTCTGGTGATATACCTGTAGACACACACCTTGTTGTACCCTGATCCGACCCAGAGACGGTGAGTGTTGACATCATAACTCAGGCTCCATGGTACACGCATCTCTTGTGATTTTGTCAGTAGATGTGACAGGAACTGACCGTCCTTATTTATCATCTGTACTGTTTTGGTATATATATCACACACCAGGATGTGTGACAGCGCGTCAGTACAGATTCCTAATGGCCCTAGTCGTGATCCTGGTGGATGTCCTGTGTAGGAGAAACGATGTCTTCCTCCACGCTCTGTCACCACTACAGCACCAGACTCATAGTCTTTATATATGTGAGACGCCACGACATCCCCATTGTTGTTCTCTGTTATATAGTAAGGTCCACTATACAGTCCCCGTCCTGTGTTGTGGTACTGTATGGTCTGTGTGAGTTGTCCACTCTGGTTGTACCGGGTTACCTTGACTGTCTTTGTATCATAGTTATACATCCCGACCAGTAGATCCCCAGTGGACGGGGACCAGTACACACTCCGTGGTCTCCATGTAGAGTCTGTTCTCTCTATAAATGTGGTGGTTGTTTTCATATCCTTTGACAGTTTGTTGATGTTAAAATTCCTATCTATATAAATCAGTTCACTCTCACTGTTCACTGTGTGTAATCCTACACCACGACATGAATCCTCCACACGATGTAGAGGGACACCTGTTGTGTCTGTCAACATGAGATTGTTATAATCACTGACCCAGACCCGGTCTGATGTCACACAGGAAATGTGAAAACAACGTCCAACACCTGGCACTGTGAGAGATTGATGGAGCTCAGCACCAGACGTCAGTTTCAGCAGACACTGGTTTCCTACGCGTCGGTTTCCTCTCTCTGTGATTTGGATTGCACTCAGTGACTCCATCACATCCTCCTTGTTGAGTGACTCAGTCATGGAGAGCTGGCTGGTGTGGAGTGTAAGATTTATCTGGGGGAGGGCTGTCTTTGTGAAGGAGAGGAATTGTAGCGCACTGAATGTGAATGCTGGCTGTACATATCTGTGTTCATATCTCCTTAGTCTGACAATATGTCTGATCATTTTTATCTTTTGTTTTTTACATCTGTGTTTGAAATCAAAGTAACATAACACATTGTTCAATAGATCATATACCACTTTGTCAATGAGATTCTTCAGTCTCTGGGCCTTTGTTAACATCTCTGATTGAAGGGGGGAGAATTCTGTGTGACAGGTTTTGACATCAGCTTTGATTCCTGTCAGGAGAACAGGTCTGTAAAAGAGAGCCTCACTTCTGATGGTGTGAATGGTTCCTCTGTGTTGTTGTTGCTTTGTTTTATAGGCTGTTTTAACATCAAGTTGTCTGTGAGTTCTATGTTTTCTGCAGTGGTAACACACAGGAACTTGACAAGGTTCACAGTACTTTGTATAAACATGGCTAGGATGTCTCACACAGACCTCTTGTGTTGGGATGTAGTTGATTTTATCACGGTGTGACACAACATCATGGTCTATTGTTTGGAGATCTTTTACATGGTTCTCTTTACACTGGGGACACAGATCACATGGACACGATACACAATGGTACGCTGTGTCCCCCGGACACTTAGAACACTGATTTACTCCGTATGGGGAGCTTGCTGTGATGTATTGGGAGCTTGCTGTGATGTATGGGGAGCTTGCTGTGATGTATGGGGAGCTTGCTGTGATGTATTGGGAGCTTGCTGTGATGTATTGGGAGCTTGCTGTGATGTATTGGGAGCTTGCTGTGATGTATTGGGAGCTTGCTGTGTCCATGATGTGGGCGGTCTGGGTCATAACCTGTTCAATGAAAATAAAGAGTTTTAGGATTATTATTGTTTGTATAAACATTCAATGTCAAATTTTAAAAGAGATATATTTGGGTTTTTTAAAGATTAATATATTTTCTCTACTTAGATAATTGACGGTCTATTATTCTGGTTCTGATTATAGAGACACTCAACCAGTAGAAAAATACAACATAAGATTGCTGAGTGAGAAAGAGGTGCTCTCTCTCTCTCCCTCTCTCTCTCTCTTTATCCCTACATTTCTTTATCTCTGTTTCTCTCTCTTGGATGTGTACATAATTGAGAAAGTGTACTATATGATTATCTAGCAGAGAAAGTCAGAGAGAAAAAAAAATAAGATGTAAAGTACACATCACAATTAAGTTAATTCAATTACCGGGTATTTACTGTCTCAATTTACCTAACATGTACTCCTGCTCTTTCTATTTCTTTCTCTCAATCTCTGTTTCTCACAATTTCAATACTAAACATGCACTCTTGGCCTCTCTCTCTCTCTCTCTCTCTCTCTCTCTCTCTCTCTCTCTCTCTCTCTCTCTCTCTCTCTCTCTCTCTCTCTCTCTCTCTCTCTATAGATCTTATTCCTCCTCTCTCTCTGATTTTTTTTCTAACACATGCTTTTTCTCTGTCTCCTCAGATTTCTCTTCTAAACATGTGTTTTTGCTCTCTCTTTCTATCTATTTCTCTCTTCAGACAAACTCCATTAAACATGTACATGTACTAAATATGTCTTACTCTCAAAGATGTAATCTCTCTCTCTCTCTCACCTATTCTTATAAACATGTGCATCTTACTATTGTAATTTCTCTCTCTTTTTCTCTCTGAGTTACTCTCTGTTAAACATATGCATCTTTCTATTTCTCTTAGACATGTACCGGTAATCTCTCTCTCTCTGTGTCTGTCTCTCTCTCTGTCTCTCTCTCTCACATTATTACTCCTTCATTCACTATCTCTAATTTTACAGCTAAACAAGTACTTCTCATCTCTCATTCTTTCTCTAAGCCTCTGTCCCTCATGATTTCATAAATAAACATGTAAACACTTTCTATCTTTTATGTAAACATGTGCATCTTACTTATTCTCTCAGACATGTAGACTTTCTCTCTCTCTCTCTCTCTCTCTCTCTCTCTCTCTCAGATACTTACTCTTTTACATGTAAACATGTGCATCTTACTTATCCTCTCAGACATGTAGTCTTTCTCTTTCTTTCTCTCTCTCTCTTTCTTGTGACTTACTCTTATACATGTAAACATGTGCATCTTATTCTCTCAGACATGTAGTCTCTCTCTCTCTCTCTTGTGACTTACTCTTATACATGTAAACATGTGCATCTTATTCTCTCAGACATGTAGTCTCTCTCTCTCTCTCTCTCTCTCTCTCTCTTGTGACTTACTCTTATAAACATGTAAACATGTGCATCTTATTCTCTCAGACATGTAGTCTCTCTCTCTCTCTCTCTCTCTCTCTCTCTCTCTCTCTCTCTCTCTCTCTCTTGTGACTTACTCTTATATACATGTAAACATGTGCATCTTATTCTCTCAGACATGTAGTCTCTCTCTCTCTCTCTCTCTCTCTCTCTCTCTCTCTCTCTCTTGTGACTTACTCTTATATACATGTAAACATGTGCATCTTATTCTCTCAGACATGTAGTCTCTGTTTCTTACTCACAGACTTAGTATGTAAACATGTGAATCTAACTATTTTTCTCAGACATGAATTCTCTCTCTCTCTCTCTCTCTCTCTCTCTCTCTCTCTCTCTCTCTCTCTCTTCTCTGACTTACTCTGTTAAACATATGCATCATTATATTTCTCTCAGACATGTAATCAATTTCATTCTTGTATTATTACTTTCTCTCACTACCTCATGATTTTACAGCTAAACATGTACTTCTTGTCTCTCATTAAATCTGTTCTCTTGCTTTCTAACTGTTCTCTCTATCCCTCACACTTTCACTATCAAACCCCTCTCTCTCTCTTCTAACATGTAATCTTGTTTTCTATCACCCCTCTCTTCTCTCTATCTATCTCTCTCTCTTTCAGATGAACTCAACCAAACTTTGTCTCTTACTCCCTTACTCTTGTTGTTCCGTATCTATCATTTAATATTTATTGCTGTGTATAACATGTCTGTTTGCTCTCTCTCTCTCTCTCAGTCTCTCTCTCTCTCTCTCATCTCTCTCTCTCTCTCTCTCTCTCTCTCTCTCTGAAACTTGCTCTTATACATGTAAACATGTGCATCTTACTTATTCTCTCAGACATGTAGTCTCTCTCTCACTCTCTCTTTTCTCTGACTTACTTACTCTTTAAACATATGTATCTTTTCTTAGACATGTAATCTCTCTCTCTCTCTCTCTCTCTCTCTCTCTCTCTCTCTCTCTCTCTCTCATTATTACTTTCTTTAATTGCTATCAAAATTCAATTCACACCTAATCCTCAAATTTGTGCAAAATGGGAACCCACCAGTGTATACATGTTAATTACTGGCTTATGTCCCATGCTTTGCTATTCCCTTAACCCTGGTTAATTTTTGACTGCCCCCCCCCTAGATAAATCAGCCCTGATATTACCACAAAGGTATGTTTCTCCTCGTCTAACACATCAATAATCAAATGGGAATGTGGGCAATAGTTATATTGTCAGTTCCTGGGTAAGAAGTTGATGTTGACCTCGGCCTATGCTCTCGAGAAACAGTTCTTATCCCAGTACTAACACAATGACCACTGCCCTCGTACCCATTTAAAAGATGTATACTACATGTAAAATGTCTATGAATGACACACGACGACAAACGTGAGATAGCAATGGGTCTCCTGAGTGACTCAGGTGACCTAATAATACAGAGTATAGCTACATGAACATGGTGATATTACATGAATACTATACCACATATATTCGCTCTTTGATCTTTCAGTCAACACGCAGTCAAACACAGCCTGGGAACCTGTAAAGAGACCATCAACTGTTACATTCTAGTACTTGTTGATAGCCCGTGCAATTGCGGGATTTAATATTACATACACTTATATGATACAATGCTTCACAAGATATCTGTGAGCCAATGCTCACTAGTGATACCTCCGCTCTGATGTAAATAGCAAAATAAGCAAAGTCGACATTTAACAGAAAGCTGGCATCCGATTGGTACAGAAATATATCCCATAATATGGCGTGCCTAAACAAATAGTGTGTTAAAATTTCAAGCATCTGCGATTAATAGCTGCTGAGAAATCTTTGACGAAAATTTGTTTGAAAATTTTGGTTAAAAAATAAGCAAAGTCGTCATTTAACAGGAAGTTGACGTTCGATTGGTACAAAAATATATCCTGTGATATGGCATGCCTTAACAAACACTGTGTAAAAATTTCAAGCATCTGCGATAAATTGTTGCTGAGATAAATTTGACAGAAATTTTTGTTACGGATGGACAGACAGACAGACAGACGGATAGACAGACACACAAGGGTAAAACAGTATACCCCCTCTCCTTCGGAGCGGGGGTATAATTATATGTTGATCCATATTTTTTGGTTTATTTATGTAAACATAGTGTCTGATTTTTTTCTTAGTTGCTTTATTAACCTTTTCTCAAACTTGTAAAAATCTACATTTACTATATTAATTTACTATATTAATTACTGCTTACTCTCAAACATGTACCTTCAATCTATGTTTATTCTCTCTCTCTCTCTCCTCTCTCTCTCTCTCTCTCTCTCTCTCTCTCTCTCTCTCTCTCTCTCTCTCCACACACACATAACCATAACTTAGTTATAGAAATGAGGGCCGACACAGGATTTGCCTTCTGTCTGATTGGATTGAAACACTGTTTTTCAAATGTGACACATATCTTCAGTTTGTTCTTATTTACAATTCATCTATGAAATACAGAATGTAACTTTTTATAATGTGGTTATAAAACATGGATAAAATGCAGTTGTGTCTTTACCCCATGTAAAGAACAGACTATAATTGCTATCAAAATACAATTCACACCTCCGTTGACCTCCGCCTATGGTTTCGGGCAACAGTTCTTACCCCAGGACTAACACAATGACCACTGCCCTCATACCCATTTAAAAGATGTATACTGAAATGTCTACAAATGACACACGACGACAAACGTGAGATAGCAATGGGTCTCCTGAGTGACTCAGGTGACCTAAAAATACATAGAATAGTTACATGAACATGGTAATATTACATGAATACTATACCACATATATTCTCTTTGACCTCTCAGTCAACAGCACAGTTAGACACAACCTGGGAACCTGTAAAGAGACCATCAACTGTTACATACTACAGACTGGTATAACCTGTCAGTCAACAGTCAGACACAGGGAACCTGTAAAGAGACCATCAACTGTTACATTCTACAGACTGGTATAACCTATCAGTCGACAGTCAGACACAGGGAACCTGTAAAGAGACCATCAACTGTTACATTCTAGTACTTGATGATATCCCGCACAAGTGCAAGATTTAATAATATATACATTAATATGATACAATGCTTAATATTTCAAATATTATTTTTTTTGTTCATTTTTGTATATATTTTGTCTGATTCTTTTCTTAATTGTTTTCTTAACCTTTTCTTTAAAATTGAAATAAAAAACCAACTGCATGTCTGGATTATTACAGGAGTGGGGATGACAAATCCAAACTAAAATGGATGATATATACATATTACATACCTATATTTAAGTATTGAATCCTTATTTTTTGAAAGATATAGTCTCATAACTGCAACAGTGTGTGCATACAAATTGAATAACGCGCGTTAGAATAAGGATTTAATGCTTATATTTACATTTTTTTACCTTCATGCATTATACCTCAAAATTACTGTATTATCCTATGGGTAAGTTCAAATTAATGGAAGAGCCACAGTAACAGCCACAAGCGTGATCTTTGATTTTCGTTTGTGACGTTGCACTTAACAGCGTTCAACGTTTGTGACGTCACAATTAAAACTCGTGATTTAACCTTTTAGTACCCTGTCTGTGTTATGGTGCTATATCTGCAGTAGCTTTACATGCAAAATATATGTGGAATGTAAATATACATATTATATACCCATCAGTTTTTCTTCCTTGATACTGTCAATTTCACAGTTTGATCTGAGTTTCCGGATCACCACACTGTGGTTTTCCGATTCCGTATCACTGCTCTCTGAAACTGATAACGTCTGTATTTTAGCCCGTTTTTAAAAGAGTTTATATAAAATACAGTCAAACTTCGTTATCTAAAACTAGATGGGACTGTTTAAAACCTTTGAGATATCTGAGTATTTGAAATATCAAGGTACAATACTTAAAGCGGAAGGAAAGTCAAAAACACATTTTATTTATATTAATAAAGTGTTTTAAATCATCACACGTGGTCATGCTGTGTTGAAAATAAACTACATAATTAAGCTATAATGCACGTTTGAAGTTAGAGAAATTGTATTTACACGAGATTGACATGATGTAGAACTCTTTTGTATTGAAAACCAAGTTTGGTTTACATACACGCATACAACATATAAAGTGCTCTGAATAAAACGCTGGTTTACACCTTTCGTTACTCAAGTTATCGACTGAACAAAAATAATGTTTAGATTCAAAAGTCAATCCAAAGAATATTATATGTATGCATAAATATATTATTTTTTATTAAAGCACACAGTGGGCCAATTCATTTCATTTTGTAATCCTACAAATTTATTCTTATCAAAATAGAATGATGTCGATTATTTGTTTCAAGGATCCCGCCCCCTCTTCTCAGTACAAATGTATTATATATTCAAATACATTAATGTATTAAATTAATTAAATTAGTTTATTAAAACATCCTACCATATTCACCAATCTATTAATGATCACTATTGATGTGTATTATTTGTAGTATAGGAAAACGGTCTAGGAAAAACAAAACATTTTTTTATGAACATTCATCGCCCAGTCACCTTTCAACTTTCCTATTTTATGTATACATGATTTATTCATATAGATGTAGAACACAATCTGTTCATTGTTTACAAATTAATGTAAAAGGTTTGCTACCAATCTTTCCTGTATTAAAATGTATGAAATTAAAAGACGCTAGTGTATGCTAGTAATGCAACTGTGAAACGATAAGCACGTGCCTTTATCATTGTGATGGCATGATCAGAAAAAGTTCACACATTATTGAACGGTTTTCGCTATTCTGCAGGTTTATAGAAGGAAACATATTTGCAAATATAAATATCAAGTATCACCTTCTATGTATACTCTAAGTAAATTCCCAGTAAATATATTCACCCTTTACATAATCATTCAATATAATTTCATTGCTAGCTTAGTATATATTTTGATACAAACTCCCACTGACTTGGATTCGGCTTTCATAAAGTTTGCGATGCGGTTTTTAGATTCATTTGTCGATGAACAAAAAAATTTATACAGTCATTCTTATATTAATTTCATCTTTATATTACTTATTAAACGTATATATACTGTATAAACATTTTTTTTTTTAAAAAGGGGTTCTGTGTCTGACCAAACGACTTGTCTTGTCACTAGTACATTGAGCTGTTGGATTGAAACAACTTACCCCCTCCTCCCTTACCTGAACTAAGTTACAACAGTTTTTTTCTTCAACAATTTACATATACATGAATGACACGATTTCGAAGGTTTGTTTCCGGGTCAGCCATTTTATTTCAAGTTGATTTTTAAAAATATCACGTTTTATCTCACATAGATTGTCACGGGCATGATATATGGAAGAAGTAGACTACATTGTAGAATATATGATATGACAAACCTTTTGTTTCATTGGGAACAATTATCTAAACGGATAGAAATAAACTTTTCTTTCCTCTTCCCAAATGCAAATCTGTCTATCGTCTGTTCGGCATACGTCACAGCGATGCCTAGACGCTTCGCCACCTAGCAATTTCGACCCCATGTCGTTAACGTATATACTCCCAGTAAACATTTAAAAAAAAAGGGGGGGGGATTCTGTGTCTGAACAAACGACTGGTACATTGAGCTGTTGGTTTGAAACAACTTACCCCCTCCTCCCTTACCTGAACTAAGTTACAACAATTTTACATATACACGAATGACATGATTTTGAAGGTTTGTTTTCGGGTCAGCCATTTTACATAGTTGATTTTTAAAACTATCGCGTTTTATCTCACCTAAATTGTCACTGGCATGATATATGGAAGAAGTAGACTACATTGTAGAATATATGATATGACAAACCTTTTTTTCACGGGGAACAATTATCTAAACGGATAGAAATAGACTTTCCTCTTCCCAAATCTGTCTATCGTCAGTTCGACATACGTCACAGCGATGCTTAGACGTTTCGCCACCTAGCAATTTCGACCCCAAATGGTTTCGGTCCCAGATAATGAATTTACCGGTTTTCAAAATAGAAAAAAAAACTGTTCGAATATTTAGTTTTAAATGTATTAATTGGTCAACTTAGTTTTCATTATTACTTTATTTCATCTTTATACTACTTAACGTATACATGTATGTACTCGAAGTAAACATTTTTTAAATTAAGGGGGTGGGTGGAGGGATCGGGGGGGGGGGGGTAAAAATTGATTTGAGACCACGTATTACTTCTAAAGCAATCCTGTATTTCTACATATTTTGCAGAAATGTTTGCCAGAACAATTCAAGTGAATTTACTGGTCAGTTTCACTGTATGTGCTTTGTTTTATTAATTCATGTTAAATTTCATTATGCGTTTGTGAAATAAAATTTTAGAATTATCTTTAGGACGGCAATCCTGCTATCTGTAGCATTCCTGTCCAGTCACGATGAAGTGTGTTTGTTTTATAACAGAATGTCTGATTCTGACTGACACCGAAAATCGTGTTTATTTCAGCAGCCAAAACATCGCACTTGTTGAACTGAACACAAGCACATAACAACATGTCAAGGACATTCGGTACACGCACTTTTGCACAAAATAAAATAATCATTGAAAGCAAAATATATACGGTAAAAATCGAATGACATAATGGTTTTTTTTATGAATTACAGCTAGAAATGTTATTCGCATTATAGACACAATCTATTTAAGAAACAGCATACATTAAACATATAAATTATAACAAAGCTATTAATATACATTAAACATATATAAGCAGTAATCACCAAGATATTATAATTTTCAACTTTTAACCTAAGGTGTGTTATTTTGTTTGCCCCCCACCCTTCTCCCAGAGGAAGCTAGGGGGGGGGGGGGTATGAGGTCTATTTTTGGTAGCTTTTCTACACTGCTTTAATAATTTGGGGGGGGGGGGGTTAGCTTAAACCACGCCATCGTTTAAAAATCGTCAGCGCAAGACACGTCCTTTACTTCCTATAATTAGGCAACTTCAAAACAAAGAAATATTTGCAGGCTTCAGGATCGGGGGCGGATTAGGGGAGGGGGGGTGGATGGGGCCTGCCCTCCCCCACACTTATGTGGTATTTCTTACTTATCAACAATGCATGCGTAAGCAAGAGAGAGAGAGAGAAAGTGAGAGAGAGAGAGAGAGAGAGAGAGAGAGAGAGAGAGAGAGAGAGAGAGAGAGAGAGAGAGAGAGAGAGAGAGAGAGAGAGAGAGAGAGAGAACACATGTACAAGATCAACCCTGACTCTTGGGGGTTCGAAACTGGGGAGCATTTTTAATTTAATCTTCTAATAAAACACATAATTTCCGCTGCATGAGTACTATTTGGAGTATGCTCCAAAAGCTGGTGGAGGGAATTCTTATGTCTGTAGAGGAAAGCAGAGCACGGAAATTCATGTAAAAAGTCCTGACATGTAGACAAACTGTACGTGTATCCAGATCAATTATTTCTGAACAAAATATAACACATTATTTACATGTATATTATGCCCTTTATCATCTGCGAGCATGGAGATGTGTCTGCATCTATAACTGATGAAATTCTCTCTCTCTCTCTTTCTCTCTCTCTCTCATAATTTTTAGCTTTTATCATGCGTGTTTTAATTAATTAAAGTACTATCATTAGTTTACATAAACAAACTTAATTTGTATAAACTGTAAATTACCCGGGTTAGAGAGAGAGAGAGATAGAGAGAGAGAGAGAGAGAGAGAGAGAGAGAGAGAGAGAGAGAGAGAGAATTACAGACCGTTAATTACCTCGTTCTTTTAAAAGTTGTTTATATCTACGCTCCTTACCTCTTTTACAAAAACATTTGAGATAAACACAGTTTGTTGATAAATTTCCCATTAACACTGGATTTATCAAATTCATCAGTGTTGAAACATAATCGTTCACGCCAAATTAAGTGTATCAAATACGTCAGACCAACAAAATACAAAAGCCACCCCACGTGCTGAACCTATACACTTCTATTCAATCAAGTCATCGCCTTTCATGTATGCATGTTTTAGACTTTCCAGATCTGTTCAAGCTCGCCCCTCCTTTGCACAAATTGTTTATAAAATATGTTTTTGGAATTTCATAAGTTAAAGTGACAATCACAGCTTCTATTTGAGTTTCACTTATAAGTACACGTGTCTACACCACATGAAAATCGCTTACTAAGTTCACACGCACCGTTGTATTTTGTGATGCGATTTTTATAAACCATAATCTTTGAAATTATTAATTATATATAAGCATTATTCACATATTTTTTTTTTCAAAATGTAAGATTGCATGTAACTATCAATAAGACATCTGCGTTAATAATGTCCATTTTTTGGCACTAATCGATAGCACAGTGCCGATAGTTGTAGCTTATACTCGGTCAGTAGTAAGATTTTTACATAGTGTCTAAAATTTTCATATTATCGATGTTACACAACGAATGAATACATGTCTCTCTCTCTCTCTCTCTCTCTCTCTCCCTCCCTCCCTCCCCCCCTCTCTCTCTCTCTCTCTCTCTCTCTCTCTCTCTCTCTCTCTCTCTCTCTCAATGAACAATGAATACAAATATCGGCCAAGTGATTATATATTTTAAAAAAAATTAAATAATAGTCGTTTATAGAGTGCATGCAGATGCATGCGGTAATCTGAAGTTTTGATAAATTTCGCGATTCTAAGATTTTTTTCACAGGGCGAAAAACCATCTTTAAGCAAGTCCTTAAAGGTGGCTTAAAGGTGACTTAAAGGAGCTTAAAGGCTATACAACCTTTAAGCCGCCTTTAAGTCACCTTTAAGCAAGTGCTTATAGGTCCTTAATGTCCAAACTTCTTTAAGCTACCTTTAAGCCACCTTTAAGCCACCTTTAAGCATCTTTAAGTGGCATTTACGCTCTCTTTACACTGCCTTTACACTGTCTTTAAGTGGCCTTTAAGTCAATATTGATCAAGCTGAACAATAAAAACATATATTAAAGGCAAAAGCTCTTTTATAGAGATGGGAGGGGGTCATCCGAGTGATAATATAATTATCAAGGAAGGGGGGGGGGGGTGTTCCAGGCGGTTTTAATCGTCGCTCCATTAAACACAGATCGCTATCATCAGCACCGCTCCGATGGACACAGATTGCCGTTATAAAATTCTTTATAATTTTTGGGGGGTTTCAAAATTATTGTAGGGATGAGCGCAGTCTCTGTATCTTAATATGTGCATAAAACTAATTAAAGTATGTTTGTTTCCTATTATAAATTAATCGGTGAAAAAATCTCTCTCTCTCTCTCTCTCTCTCATCTCTCTCTCTCTTCTCTCTCTCTCTCTCTCTCTTCTCTCTCTCTTCTCTCTCTCTCTCTCTCTCTCTCAGTTCATCTGGTTATTAAACAAAATAAAGATAATGAACCAAAAATGCATGATTTAATTTGTTAATCGGTTTAAGGTTTGTATTTTTTTTTTCAATTTTCATTATTTCTAACTCTAGATCTGCTAGATACATGTTAAAGATGAAAAGACTCTCAACTGCCTTTGTTATATCGGGCAGGATATTACTGCTTTGTTTGTCTAGACATAGTTTTGTTCGTTTGTGTATATCTAATTAGAGTCTATTGTTTGTCCAACTTAAGAAAACCCCTGGAACTAACACAGAATATACAAGATATACACAACAGTTGTGTCGTGTGCCCAGGTGCATGTTTGTGTATATCTAATTAAAGTCTATTGTTTGTCCAACTTAAGAAAACCCCTGGAACTAACACAGAATATACAAGATATACACAACAGGTGTGTCGTGTGCCCAGGTGCACGTCAGGGTTTCTAAAGGCGTTGAATCTTAGTATGTACGAGTATACGATAAGTCTAGTGAATAAAAGTTAATTTACATTTGTAATTCATTTTCAAAGTATTATTTCCTAGCTCTGGGTTTCAAAGATGTTACGTCTACAAATTAACGATACATGTATGTAAGAGTAAAATCTTGAGGCTAATTAATTAATGTACCGGTGATCATAAATAGGGGTTGATTATTTAAATATATGTATAAGGGTAAATATGTCAAATATACCCGGCCTGGCACATCATACAGTTGTATGTACAAGTCATTTGCAATTGCCACATGCAGTAAATACGTCACCGGTAATTGGTAATTTTGTTTGTTATATAATTGATAGTTTAAAAATCATGTACATACAATTACATGTAAATATTTAAACATATTGGAACGGCGCCGCGATAATGAGAACCGGGAAATTGCGGGAAATTGAACAAATACCCTAATAGTATCAAAGCATTTTATAAAAGAAATGATTTCATTTTCTTTCTTACATTTTTATAGCTATAAATTAGATGAATTACGTATATCTACTCGGTTTAAATTTATTAACTAAGAAAGCCTACTATAGTGAACCTAACGGTTTCCATTTAGGTATAATATATTTTTGTTCACTGAAGACCAAGTTCCGTATTTTCCATTTAGGTATAATATATTTTTGTTCACTGAAGACCAAGTTCCGTATTTCATTCTAAATACATGCATGCATGTAATTTATAAATTAGATATAATTGATTGTTACAAACTGAATGGTTTGTCAAAATCTTTTCAAGTCAACACATTCAATACAGTGATTCAATATCCACTGATATATAGGATATAAAAACGCTCATAAATATGTAAGTTGACGTGGCGCAGAGGATGTGTGGTGATGCTAGTAAACTAAGGGTCCCGGGTTCAATTCTCACTGCGGCCGTTTTTTTCTGGTGTTTTTTTTTCATTTGTCTTTCTAGAACAAAAAACGTTTTAATACCTTTTCTTTCATAAAGTTAATACATTTTGTTGGAAATTAAGCACAGTATTGAATTAAATTTTTTTAATGGCTTAAAGGTGGCTTAAAGGTAGCTTAAAGGTGGCTTAAAGGTGGCTTAAAGAAGTTTGGACATTAAGGACCTATAAATTGTCCTTAAAGGTGGCTTAAAGGTGGCTTAAAGATAGTCTTTAAGCTGCCTTTAAGCCATCTTTACGCTTTCTTTAAGCCACCTTTAAGCGATACATATAGCTTAAAGGTAGCTTAAAGGTGGCTTAAAGATCGTCTTTAAGCTACCTTTAAACACCTTTAAGCTATCTTTAAGGAGGACTTAAAGATGGTCATTTATCCTGTGTTTTTTATTGCTGTACATTGTACATTGGAACAAACGCACATACACATTGACTTCAGTATCATCGAAATTTGTTTCTTGTAAATAAAAAAAAAGATGAAATATCATTTAAGTTTACATCTAATGCCCTCTAACATGCGTTTGTATTACTTACTGCTAATTTTTGATTACTTTCTATATTTCCAAGTAAGATTGCTTTTTGTTAACTTTCAAAATCGGTTCTTATTATTCTTAATGGTCTTGGTATTTCGAAAAAAAAAAATCGTTGTAAATTATTTACAGGATATGTCATAACTTGGTGTTATAAGGGAGATAACTCAAATTATCAACCTCTTCAGCATAACTAACCCTCTCTCTCTCTCTCTCTCTCTCTCTCTCTCTCTCTCTCTCTCTCTCTCTAAGTTAAATGTGTTGTCATGATAATCAGTCCCTCTACACCTATCCACCCACCACGCATTATTCACAACCTTTCACCTCGCATGTTTTATCATTAAAACACGGCGATAAACCTCTGCCATTCGTTCAACTGTATTTGAGATCATGAGCGTGATGAGTTTTCATAAATACATGAACTCGAATAGGTTTCGAGTCACGTGATCAGGTAATATAAATAGTAGAACAATGCGGTGGCGTGGCACTCTAAGCTTGCTCGTTAGTTGTATGTGTTTTAAATGAGGTAAAATGGCAGATAGAATGGAATGCGGTGATATAGGACTATCGAACGATGAGACAGTTTCATTATTTTCCTTCCTTACTAAAGAAAGCGATAGAAAAACAGAGTTGTTTAATCATAAAAACATAACGGGGCTTACTCAGAAACTTCCAAAAACCCCACCACGGTGAGCAGTGCTGCGCATGTGGCAGAGACCGGACCAGCATTTGAATTCAAGCACGAGGGGCGAGGTCCCAAAAGTTGGCTGAATTTGAAGAACTGTTTCAGGAGAGAAATTTAGCGAAGGCCGCGCTCGTTTTTGACGGGGAGAAAGCCGTTCACAACAAAGAAACAAAGTCCTTAAGGTGGACTACCACACCTGGTAAAAGTCACTAAAATTAAAGGTAAATTATTTAATTACGATAGATATGATGATAAATAAACCGTACGTATGTCCAAAAAGCGAACAAATGTGGGAGGGGGTATTTTGTTTAGCGGATGGGGGATCCAATGGCTTTTTTGGGGGGTGGAGGGGGGTAGCTTTGCTTTACTTGTTTAATAAGGTTTTTTTTCAGGGGAAAGATACGCAACCACTCCACCTGTAGACCCGCGCATGAAATGTATTACATGAGGAATTCTTTTAAGAGTAAAATGGAAATTAAGTGTTCAAACAGGTGTACCCTGCTGCATGTAAGTGTAGGTATCCCTGACAATACGTTATTTCTTGCATTGCATCTTATGTAGAATAAAGTGCATATATTTATTGATATTTTTGAAATAATTATCGATGTACTTCAACCACGCCATCATTTAAAGATCCAGGTCAATTCCTGACTTTGAGCTTTGGAGGACCTTTATCGTGCCAGCACCTACTAAGACATGCCATTCACTTCCTTAACAAAGCCACGATATGATAATTGATTTGTCAAAAAATTTGGTTAAGTATGCCCCCTATGCGCGGATCTAGAGGGGTTCAGGTGGTCCCCCCCCCATTCAATATTCAAATGTCTTTAAATTACACAATAAAATTGCCAAAAATATGTCTCACCCCCCCCCCCCCCCCAAAGGCAAACTCAAATAACCGTCAGACCCACCCCCCCACCCCGGAATTTTTTTTTGATCCACACATGCCCCCTCCACATTCAGAAACAATGCTAAGATGTTAAGAATGACCTAGTTATATATCCTAGAGTTCCTTAATGTATCTGATGTAGAGTACCGTCATTTCTCTGTATATACTTGTTGTAAACAAGAATATATTTCCTGGGTTCCCCGCCGGTCAAGCAGTATACTGGTATCGACCAAGGCTGATTTTAGAACTTGACCAAGGTATAAATGGTATAAACATTTAGTAATAATTTCATATATTTACATTCTACTGTGTTTTCCCATTAAATTCTGTGATCTTCAAATGCCTCTAAATGCAACAAGTAGTCAAAGGTCAAATTGACGAGTTTTATTATGACGTCACAAACGTTGAACGCTGTAAACTGCAACGTCACAAGCGAAAATCAAAGTTCACGCTTGTGGCTGTTACTGTGGCTCTTCCATTAATATTAACTTACCCTTAGGATAAGATCGGAATTTTAAGGTATAATTCATGTTTGCAGACAAGGCAAGAAGTTAAAAAATGTAAATATAAGCATTAAATCATGATTTTGTGAAGCATACACTCTCATAACTGCCGCGGTGTGTGCATACAAATTTTCATAACGCGCTAACGCGCGTTACTCAATTTGTATGCACACACCGCGGCAGTTATGAGAGTGTATACTTCAAAAAATCATGATTCAATGCTATAGTAAATCCGTCAAAATTTGTAGGCATGAGAGCGCTTTCAAGGTCGAAAAAAACAGAGTCAAAGTCCCATAACTCCAACAAAAACAATCGACCAATGCCGATTTTCGAAGTTGACCAAAGTATTAGTGGTATAAACATTTGGTATAAATTTAATGAAAATACGTCAAAATTTGTAGGCATGAAAGCTAGCGCTTTCAAGGTCAATTTTGGATAAAACGGAGTCATTATTGTGGTCAAAATCCCATAACTCCAACAAAAAGTATCGACCAATGCTGATTTTCGAACTTGACCAAGGTAATAGTGGTATAAACATTTGGTACAAAGAACTAGGTACGGTTTTCTTAAGAATTTGCACGGTTTTTATGGGAAAACATATCTTGCGATTCCTGGGTCCCCCGCCGGTCAAGCAGTATACTAGTATCGAGTCTATCGACCAAGGCTGATTTTCAACCTTGACCAAGGTATTAGTTGTATAAACATTTGGTATAAATTTTATGAAAATCCGTCAAAATTTGTAGGCATGAAAACGCTTACAATAAAGTGTGACAGACGGGAAAACGGACGCACGGACACACGGACCCACGGACACACGGACGAGAACCCGGCATTTCTATGTCCCGGGTCCCCGTTGCGGCGGGGGACAATTACAAATATTCTTAAAATAGGCTTTACTTTAAACTGTGCTAGAAAGGAGATAACTCAGAGTGTCAACCTCTTCAAATAGGCACACACAACACAGAGAAAATTATAACAAAACACAGAACTTAGTATTTGCGCAAAATTATTGAAGTTATACGGTTTAAACAAATGTGAATACTCGATTTTATACATGGAGTTTTTTAATTTACCAATAATTCAGGATTAATTTCAGAAAAAAGTCAAACATTTTGTTTAAATGGGATACCCATTTCTGAGAGGTTATAACTAACAAGTAAACAGGAAACTGGTAAAATGGAAAATCGACGCCACAATATTTGTACTCAAAAGTTCTGTTAACATTTTTATCAAAAACCTAAGAAGTCAAAGAAAGTCCGAGAAAGATTCATTTTTAGATCGTTTTATTTTTTCCCCATATTTTATCTCTGTTTATTCTTTGAGACTTTGCAGAAATACTTGACAGGCTTTCACTGATTTGGAACTTTTTGTTTTTTCAGTCCACAAATTCACGACCATTGATAAATTTCTGATCACATGCAACACAAAACAACAGATGAATGTGCATCAATTGTTTAAATGGAAGTCCAGGTCGCCGTAAACACTTTAGATTAGCCGCTACCGAATTTGGACTGGGCGTTGTTAATTAAAGAAAATGAAATGCTTTCTTTTGTGATTCATTAGGGCATTATGAAGGAAGCAATCATTGCAGGAAAAATAACATAACCCGCTAACGGATTTCCTAAAATATTTGAACAAAAACTTAGAATTTATCCCACCCCCTTTCTTTGTGTCCCAATCCTCCCCTTGTGTCATGATTTAAATAAACTGGAATCTATGCTACACTAGGATGCTTTCAGATGAATTTCAGCAGGCATGTTAATAACACTTTCGTAAGTGTGTTCCTAAAATATTTCTTTAAAAAAAACGTTTGGAGCATCAAGGTTAACTTTGGACACATAATAAGATGTGGCTCGACCTTAACTTAGGACACATAATAAGATGTAGCTCGACCATAAATTAGGACACAGTGATAAGATGTAGCTCGACCTTAACTTAGGACACATAATAAGATGTATCTCAACCATAAATTAGGACACAATGATAAGATGTAGCTCGACCATAACTTAGGACACATAATAAGATGTAGGACGACCATAACTTAGGATATATAATAAGATGTAGCTCGACCATAAGTTAGGACACATAATAAGATGAAGGACGACCATATCTTAGGACACATACTAAGATGTAGGACGACCATAACTTAGGACACAATGATAAGATGTAGGTCGACCATAAATTAGGACACATAATAAGATGTAGCTCGACCTTAACTAAGAACACATAATAAGATGTATATTGACCTTAACTTAGGACACATAATAAGATGTATATTGACCTTAACTTAGGACACATAATAAGATGTATATTGACCTTAACTTAGGACACATAATAAGATGTATATTGACCTTAACTTAGGACACATAATAAGATGTATATTGACCTTAAATTAGGACACATAATAAGATGTAGGTCGACCATAACATAGGACAGAGATAAATTGTAGGTCGACCTTTATTTAGGACACATAGTAAGATGTAGCTCGACCTTAACTTAAGACACAAAATAAGATGTAGCTCGACCTTGACTTATGTGTTGTCTAATAGTTTAATTTTAAAATTCTTCAGAAATGCTTTTTGTACAAGTTAACCACTCTGAGTCTAATATACTCGGTTATCATTGTTGGTACAAGTTATCTATACCTGGTCAATCACTCACTTCCTGTCAGCCGTACTGACCAGTCCGGTCTCGCTTAGTCAATCGTCTTCAATCTTGTTAGATGCGCGCCTCGAACCACTAAGTAAGTTTTTTTCATTGAAATAATTGCTTAAATTTGTTAACATTATATTGTATTTTTAAAGTATAGTTAAAGATGGAACTTTTATTACAGATAAAACATTCTCAAAAGTATGGCAGGCCATTTTGGTCTTTAAAGAAATTTACATATTTTTTCTGTATATGAAGTAAGGTTCTATATTTTCCTATTTAGTAAATTGTTTTTCTATTTGTTGTAGTTTTTTACCAATATATTACACGACGGCAACGTTTCCACACCAACTAAATCATGAAACCCGTGTGACTTTTGTTTGCGTTGTGCATGGTTAGCTATCTGCCTGCACCAGGCAGAATATCTTAGGACGTCCTTACCTACTCATAGTTATTTTTTCAGTTTTATTCATGCACAAATTTTGATTTTAATGATTAATATTAACTATAACGTGTGAGTACCCATTATTGCCGAGTACCCATTATTGCCGATAAGATCAGCAAGATTTCCGCTATCTATACGTTGTTTTCAGCTACAAACCAAAATAAATAAATAATAGAATTTTTAAGACAGCATATGCGTTGGGAATCTACTTCAAACAGTTCGGAACTCACCTTAACAAAGGTAAGCCTATGAAAACGTATCTCAGCTGTATCCGTGCGATGACACATGCCACTGACTATTTGACTTGTAATCCACTTTGATGATAGGGCATTTTTTGTTTAGGTCCAAATTCGAAGAATATTTACCTCCATGTAATGATATTTGACAAAACTACGCAAGATACAATTCCTACTACACAATATTTACCAAAGAAAACCGAGCGTCTGCTTGTTTGTAAGACGCCATTTTGTTTGCAACCTGAGGCGGATCAAAGATTTACACAGGATGAATGACCATCTTTAAGTTCTCCTTAAAGATAGCTTAAAGATGCTTAAAGGTAGCTTAAAGACGATCTTTAAGCCACCTTTAAGCTACCTTTAAGCTATATGTGTTGCTTAAAGATGGCTTAAAGAAAGCGTATAGATGGCTTAAAGGCAGCTTAAAGACTATCTTTAAGCCACCTTTAAGTCACCTTTAAGGACAACTTATAGGTCCTTAATGTCCAAACTTCTTTAAGCCACCTTTAAGCCACCTTTAAGCTACCTTTAAGCCACCTTTAAGCCATTAAAAAATTTTTATTTCAATATTGTGCTTAATTTCCAACAAAATGTATTAACTTTATGAAAGAAAAGGTATTAAAACGGCTTTTGTTCTAGAAAGAAAAATGAAAAAAAAAACACCAAAAAAAAACGGCCACGACGAGAATTGAACCCGGGACCCTTAGTTTACTAGCATCACCACACTTCCTCCGCGCCACGGCAACTTACATATATAAGAGCGTTTTTATATCCTATATATCAGTGGATATTGAATCACTGAATTGAATGATTTTACTTGAAAAGATTTTGACAAACCATTCAGTTTGTAACAATCAATTATATCTAATTTATAAATTACATGCATGCGTGTATTTAGAATGAAATACGGAACTTGGTCTTCAGTGAACAAAAATATATTATACCTAAATGGAAACCATTAGGTTCACTATAGTAGGCTTTCTTAGTTAATAAATTTAAACCGAGTAGATATACGTAATTCATCTAATTTATAGCTATAAAAATGTAAGAAAGAAAATGAAATCATTTCTTTTATGAAATGCATTGATACTATTAGGGTATTGGTTCAATTTCCCGCAATTTCCCGGTTTTCATGATCGCGGCGCCGTTCCAATATGTTTAAATATTTACATGTAATTGTATGTACATGATTTTTAAACTATCAATTCTATAACAAACAAAATTAACAATTACCGGTGACGTATTTACTGCATGTGGCAATTGCAAATGACTTGTATATACAATTGTATGATGTGCCAGGCCGGGTATATTTGACTTATTTACCCTGTTACCCTTATACATATATTTAAATAATCAACCCCTATTTATGATCATCGGTACATTAATTAATTAGCCTCAAGATTTTACTCTTACATACATGTATCATTAATTTGTAGACGTAACATCTTTGAAACCCAGAGCTAGGAAATAATACTTTGAAAATGAATTACAAATGTAAATTAACTTTTATTCACTAGACTTATCGTATACTCGTACATACTAAGATTCAACGCCTTTAGAAACCCTGACGTGCACCTGGGCACACGACACACCTGTTGTGTATATCTTGTATATTCTGTGTTAGTTCCAGGGGTTTTCTTAAGTTGGACAAACAATAGACTTTAATTAGATATACACAAACATGCACCTGGGCACACGACACAACTGTTGTGTATATCTTGTATATTCTGTGTTAGTTCCAGGGGTTTTCTTAAGTTGGACAAACAATAGACTCTAATTAGATATACACAAACGAACAAAACTATGTCTAGACAAACAAAGCAGTAATATCCTGCCCGATATAACAAAGGCAGTTGAGAGTCTTTTCATCTTTAACAAGTATCTAGCAGATCTAGAGTTAGAAATAATGAAAATTGAAAAAAAAAATACAAACCTTAAACCGATTATCAAATTAAATCATGCATTTTTGGTTCATTATCTTTATTTTGTTTAATAACCGGAGGAACAGAGAGAGAGAGAGAGAGAGAGAGAGAGAGATTTTCACCGATTAATTTATAATAGGAAACAAACATACTTTAATTAGTTTTATGCACATATTAAGATACAGAGACTGCGCTCATCCCTACAATAATTTTGAAACCCCCCAAAAATTATAAAGAATTTTATAACGGCAATCTGTGTCCATCGGAGCGGTGCTGATGATAGCGATCTGTGTTTAATGGAGCGACGATTAAAACCGCCTGGAAACCCCCCCCCCTTCCTTGGATATTATATTATCACTCGGATGACCCCCTCCCATCTCTATAAAAGAGCTTTTGCATTTAATATATGTTTTTATTGTTCAGCTTGATCAATATTGACTTAAAGGCCACTTAAAGACAGTGTAAAGGCAGTGTAAAGAGAGCGTAAATGCCACTTAAAGATGCTTAAAGATGGCTTAAAGGTGGCTTAAAGGTGGCTTAAAGAAGTTTGGACATTAAGGACCTATAAGCACTTGCTTAAAGGTGACTTAAAGGCGGCTTAAAGGTTGTATAGCCTTTAAGCTCCTTTAAGTCCCCTTTAAGCCACCTTTTAGGACTTGCTTAAAGATGGGTTTTCGCCCTGTGTTATCCACACGCACCTGCGGTGTAAATCAGAGGCGTTGCTTTTAACTTTCACACACATTATTTCTTTTACTGGACACACTTAAACTTTTTTTAAAAAGCTTTTAATAAATAAACAAGGCATTTCTTTAAATTTTAAACATTCTTCCAAGACATGCGAATCACATGCCCCCCCCCCCCCCCCCCCCGTTTGTGTGCATGTGCCCGCAGGGAAATCGAAAAGAATATTGCTTACAATATGATTGAATTGCGTTTATGATATAATTTTTTATGTTATATTCTTACATTTTATCTTATATTGTTAGATTCTTTTAAAATTTTGACCTTTTACCGATTAATTACTGGAAAATAACAAAAAGATATGAGCGACAATAATGGGTACTCAAACTTCCTGTAAATCAAAGGTCATGGACAGGGTTTAATTTTAGCCAGAAGTAAGTCGATATTGATGAAAATAAAATTTATTTCTCAAATTAAATAAATGAGCAGTGCAAAGATTTGCCTAGAAATTTGTACATGACAGCTTACAAGAAGAGAGTAATAGAGAACAAGTGTGTAGTTTTGGGTACTCGAACGTTAAGTAAACAAAAAAACTATAAACATAATATGTTATAGCCAATCAGAAAGCGCTCTACAACCAGAATTAAATTATATTCATTTACGTTACGTTGCTACTTTTACTTTTATTGATCTATCATCATTCACTATTTGATCATATGCTGCGATCGCCCCAATTAACAATCGCACCATAAAACATATTATAAAGTATAGAGAAAATTCGAGACTTTCCGTTCCGTGACGACTGACATGAATTGATATATTGAAGAAGTAGACTGCATTGTAGAATGTTTGATATGACAATTTTTTTTTTCGCGGGGAACAATTAATTATCTTAATGGATGAAAATAAACCATCCGACTATCGTTTGTTCGACGTATGTCACAGCGATGCTTAGACGTTTTGCCACCCAGCAATTTCGACCACAAGTCGTTTCGGTCCCAGATAATGAATGTACCGGTGTTGTATAGCAGTTTTTCCCCCATAGTAGCTTTTCCCCCCGGAAAACCTACTATATAGTAGCCTTTCCCCCCGGGGGGAAAAGCTACTATATAGTAGCTTTTCCCCCATAGTAGGGTTTCTCCCTCACGTTTTTGGTTCAGATTTTATAAAAAATATTTATGGAAATCCAGTGAGGATTAAAATCAATGTTTCTACACTTCAAGGTTGCATAAATGTATATCTGCATTCATCTGTACAAGTTTCGTTTTGCCGATTTATCATTTTTATAGACAATGCTGAAAGTTGAACATGTGTGTAATGGAATTACACATAGAACTTAATTTAGGTAATTTATTGAAAAAAGTTTTACAAGTTATACACTTGTATGCATAATTCTGTGTTCTGAAATTATATTAAACGAGAATGTTTTAAGAATGTCTTGATAAAATCAGACTGTTTGTCTGTTTGTGAAAATTTCATCCAGGCTAAACCTCTATTTTAGAGAAATTTTGTTTCCGATGTTTCAGAGCCCGTTTTTTAAAATCCCATTATAATAATTATAGTGCATATTCTTTAGGGTCCAATGTCTCATAAACTAGAGATGACCATATCACTATATTTTTATAGTGGCAGTGGTTTACCACTTGAAGATGACTTTCGACCTTGACCTTCATGGAGGTGGACATGTTTCTCTGGAGTGCTGCTCAGTGTTTTGGAATCTAAGGACTGCTTTCAATTGGTGTCTCCTATGATAGGTATATAGTCGGAGGTTAGTGTAAGTGTGCGTCAATTGTCTACTCTAATGAATTTTGGTACTCCGTCTCCCTCGAAAACACCAAAAAAGAAAAAACAGAAAACCAAATCACAAGTCAAGATGGCTGCCGCTCAGGGACAGGGACAAGGACAAGCACAGTGCCAAGGTACGACTCCCATTTCTAATCCATCATGTAGTCCCATGCAGCATATTATTCAAGTCGGCAACGAAACAAATATAACCAAATAACGAATATAACCAAATGCAGCCGATGCAACATATACAACCTATGCAGCAAGCTATGCAGTGCTCTACATCATTTCAAAACCACCCTAACTCAACCTATTCGAACACTCCGAACACTTCCCATATCCCCCCACCGTGGGCCCAAGATATTTCCCTACAAATTCAGAGTGTACATTAAAAACTTGAAAAGCTTGATTCCATTGAAACTTCCCTCTCCCGCATGCAGGGCGAACTTAATAGTCTGAGCACGTGTCTTAGAAGTAGAGAAAAGTCAACAATTTATTTCAAACTCTTACGACGAAGGCACAAAAACCAATGCTATAGCCCTTAATGAGCTTGACAATCTCAAAACTTCACTTGAAGACTCAATAAGAGCCAACAATCAGTTAAGCGAGGAAATTCTTGACCTCCAGTGCCGATCTATGCGGGATAATTTGTTGTTCTACGGGGTGGCTGAGGCCCTAAGGGGGGAAATGGAAGACTGTGAAAAAATTGTCCTTGATATATGTCGTTCTTCTCTGAATATAACAGATGATGTTCTAATTGAAAGAGCTCACAGAATCGGCAGACCCAATGACAATCGACCACGCCCTATCGTAGCCAAATTATCCAGATTTCCTCAACGCGAGGTCGTCAGAAAGTCGGCATTCAAGCTCAAAGGTGCTAATATCTCGATTGGTGAACAATTCCCTAAAATTATCCAAGAGAGAAGAAAGAAACTGCTTCCAGTGATGAAGGAGGCAAAAGATAGGCAGCGAAAAGCGGTCCTCATAAAGGATAAGCTCTTTATTGATGGAAAACCATACCACCCTCCAGCAACGGAAGCTGACCACTTGGACGCACCGGTACCGGCGCAGGGAGCTGAGGGCCATAGCTCTCTAGGCGGACGCTGGGAGAGAAGGGATACGAGGAGTGGAGGAAGGGGACGCAGGACTCGCTAAGGAGGTCAGGAGAACAACCTAAAGGACCTAAAAATCATAGGATGGAATATCCACGGAGGCTTTGAAAATAAATGGAAAGAAAGAAATGTTAAGAACTTTTTGTGTACGTACGACATAATTTGTCTGTCCGAGTGTTGGATCGACAAGGAATTCACAATGGACGATCCAGATTATAAAGTATATATCTTCCCTAGGAAATCCAAATCAACACAAGGAGGAGGCTCAATTATTCTGATTAAAACTGAATATACCCCGTATATATCTGTTGTTGAATCCTTATATGATACCATAATATGGCTTAAGCTAAGCAAAAGTCTTGTAAACTTCAGAAAGATTTGTTTATAGCCTTTACATATTTACCTCCTAGTAACTCTGTGTTTTTTAAAGAAAATGATGTAGATTTATTTTTTGAATTAGAAAAACATTTATGTAAGTATATGGATTTTGGTTATGTGTTTCTATTTGGGGATTTTAACAGTAGAACAAAAAATAAGCCTGATTACATTGAAAATGATGCTGTTCATGATTCTGTTTCCGTGTTGTCGTATTCAAATGACGATCAGCTGACTGAGCGGATCAACCCAGATGTAGGTCACAACGAGTATGGAACACGGCTATTGTCCCTATGTAAGGCCACAGGCGTGCGCATTGTGAACGGGCGACACACAGGAGGCTATTCGAATGACTTTACTTTTAACGGTGCGCGTGGACTAAGCACTATTGACTATCTCTTAACAACATCTGACATGTTTGACACTATTAGTAAATATATTGTTGGCAATTTTACAATGTTTTCTGATCATGCTCCACTACATATTGAACTTCATTGCTTTTTGGATGCATACACTATTGTAAACAATGCTTTTTTTAAGATCCCGTGATGTTTTTAAATGGGATCCTTTCTATTTAGAACTGTGTAAAGAATCACTTTTTGCATGTGAAAATATCAGCAATACCGTAAATTTTGAGTGTATTACGTCACAAGACGAACTTGACGAACGTCTACAAATACTGGTTAATTTGTTAGACTCCTCTTTTGGCCAACATTTTAAGCTTCAATCCAAAAATCCGAAACAAACAAATACAGTACGCAGTACCCATAGACGTACAGTATACCTATTGGTTGACGATAAGCCCTGGTTTGATGGTAAATTAAAATCTTTGTATAAGGATTATGTTGTCGCGTTGCGCAAATTTAACAGTTATAAATGTAATTCTAACCATGCGGATCTTTTAAGTAAAAAACGTATCTACAAAAAACACGAAGCCAAAGCCAAACGTATCTACAAAAATACTGAAGGTGACCAATTATCTTTGTTAAAACAAAACAAATCAAAACAATTTTTCGCCAAATTTAAGAAAAGGTCTAAAACTAATTCAAATATTTCTTTGGAAAATTTTTACGAGCATTTTAAATCAATTGCTTCCACGCAGGATGACGGTGACATCGAAAGTGGAAATGAAGGTTTAGATATTAATTGTATTTTTGAAGAGCTAGATAAAAACATTAGTATTGATGAAATTAAAGAGGCTATCGGTAATCTAAAGCCTGGAAAATCCCACGGTGAAGATGGAATTTTGAACGAATATTTTATTGAATTTCAAGACTATTTTTTACCTATACTATATAATCTTTTTGATTGTATATTAAATACTGGTATTTTTCCCAGTACGTGGTCTTCCTCAATAATTATTCCAGTGTTTAAAAAGGGTGATTCTACAGACCCTAACAACTACAGGGGTATAAGTCTTGTTAGTAATATGTGTAAGTTATTTACTTCAATTTTAAACAAAAGGTTATTGGAATGGTCAAAATATAATGATGTTATAACGGATGCGCAATTTGGTTTTAAACCAAGCTGTGGAACACGTGATGCTATTTTTGCTTTACATTCTATTATTAGTAACAGTCTATGTAAAAAGAAGAGGTTATTTTGTGCATTCATCGATTTTAAAAAAGCGTTTGATTCTATTGATAGACGACTTTTGTGGCTTAAACTTTCAAAGGTTGGCATTGAAGGAAAATTATTGTCAGTTATTAAGGCGTCATATAGTCATGTGAAATCCTGTATTGGTGTTGATGGATTTTTAAGTGAATATTTTTGTAATAACCTAGGATTAATGCAGGGCGAAGTGTTATCACCTTTTTTATTCAATTTATATGTTAACGATTTCGAAATTAGCTTTTTAAATGCCGGTTGTTTATCTTACGAGTTATCTTCCCTAAATCTGTTTCTTTTAATGTACGCTGATGATATGGTCCTGTTCTCTGAATCTGTGGAAGGTTTACAATGTCTTTTGAATGAACTACATAGCTATTGTAATACTTGGAAAATGCATGTTAATGCGGAAAAGTAAAAAAATGTGGTTTTTAGAAACAATGGCAGAGTAAAAGAAAGTGAGTGTTGGCATATTGGTAATGATGTTTTAGAAATTGTACAACAATTCACTTACTTAGGAATACTTTTCAACTTTCAACAAAACAATTATCTGAACAAGGTAGAAAAGCATTGTTTGCGCTTAGAAAGAATATACGGGGAATGTCATTTAATATAGAAACTTTATTGTCGCTTTTTGATTGTTTTATTGGTGGAATTGTTAATTACTGTTCAGAAATATGGGGAAATAATATAGGTTGCAATATCGAGAAACTTCATACAGACTTCTGTAAACAAATTCTCGGAGTGAAGAAAAGTACAAATACTGCTTACTTATATGCTGAATTAGGCCGTGTGCCCCTTGTACATTATAGAATGTTTAACATTATTAAGTTTTGGAAAAATGTCTTAATTAGTGACAATTGTATAATTAAACATTGCTACGAAGTTATGTATATTAATTGTGAAGAACACGGTTGTAAAAACTGGGTTTTCGATGTAAAGAAATTCTCATTGACCTCGGTTTTTTTTATATATGGTCTAACCAAAAAATAAACAATGGTATTTTACAACTTGTAAAACAAAGAATTTTTGATCAGGCAAAACAAGATATTCTTGCAAATGTTGAAAATTCAAAAAAATGTTCTTTTTACAAATATCTTATCGATGGTATACATCTTCAATACTATTTAAGAAAATCTATTCCCATTAAATTACAGAAATATATAACTAAATTACGACTATCGTCACATCGCCTGGCTATTGAAGCTGGTAGATATAATAACACAAATAGAGAAAATAGATTTTGTCCGCATTGCAAATCTAGTGTTGAAGATGAATTCCATTTTTTATTTGTTTGTCCTCTATACAGAACATTGCGCGGATTATACATGAAAGAATATTATTATAAAAAACCTTGTATGATTAAATTAATTCAACTTTTTGATAATGACAATGTTAAAGATCTCTGTAATCTTGGCAAATTCATCTCAAAAAGTATGTTATTAAGGGACAACTGTATTACATAATTGTAGTCTTTTGTTTTCTCAACCTGTATATGTAACATTAAATGTTATTATCTGTACGTGCACAAGTTCTCCTGTAAATACACTACAACCTCATGTTATACATATGTCATACTGATAAGCTGTAAAGCTTAAAGAAATAAAGAATTGAATTGACTCTGAAAATTTCAGCTCTCGGGGTAGGGGCCCTTGATGTTTTAGGGCCCGATGATTAAAACCCCATTATAATGATTATATAGTGTTCTATAAGTGGGGACCCGAATCTCAAATTATAGATATGACCAATTAACTATATTTTCACAGTGATAGAGGTATACCACTAGTAGATGACACCGAAAATTTAAGCCCCCATGCAGGTTAGGAGCCTTTGTTGTTTTCGAGCCCGATGTTTGAAATCCAATTATAAAGAATATGTATTTTTTAAGGTGGCTCTATACACCCACAGTTTATTCCAATTTTCAATAGAAGACCACAAAACATATACTTATCAGATATTAAAATGACGATAGGGATACTATAGGTATTTTAAAATAATTTTTTAATGTTTTTTCGTGTTTTTGTAAAATATTTTTTAAAAAGACAGCTATCAACAAATTGAAAGAAATTACTTTGTCATATGATGGATATTTCCTTCGGACACATAAAAAAATATAACACTTCTTAACATTCAAAAATGTTATTATTGCATTTTTTTTAAGTATTTCCCAAAAACATATTTTTTCATATTTTCTTACTCTGTTGACAAATCATCTGAAAAAGTTGCTTGATGTTATAAGAAAATGTATTTTAATAAATGTGAAATAAAAAATTGAATGAAAACAATTGCAAATAAACACAAAAAATGTTTTAAATTTTATTTGGTATGAAAGTTCCTCATGTAAGGGTTATCGTTCCTAAGTCCCAAGGCCTAAACACCTTGGGGACTTTTCATTTCAGACTTGAAGAACATTTCCTAAAAATAATGTTGGAATTATAAATACATGCATATTTCATTATAGACTTTGCCCTGTATAAGTGAATATATTCGCTTTAGTGCAAAACTAAGTCAAAAAAATAAAGGGGAACATTGACTAGGCTAATAGGATTTATGTATCCCAACCTGAGAGAAATTCAAAGCAACCCAATCATCCCCGTTAGGTGTCGATGTTAATGTGCATTAAAGTATATTATAATTGAAATATTTTCACCTGTTTAGAATTTTCTTTCACGGTATTCAAACAAAAAATACGTTTTAGAAATTTTTGGAAAGTTAAAAAATTTATTGTTCTCAACGGGAATCGAACTCATGACCTACTGGTTTGTAGTGAACCCACTAACCCACTGCGCTACGGTGTAACATATCGATGAAGCTATAGAAACTCTTTAAAAAATATTACTTGATTTTATTGTTTATTTCGATAAATATATAATACCACACAACGTGAAGGCGTCACACACCACATTACTTGTAAGTAATGAATTTTCCAATTATCAAATTAAATCTATCCATTTAACAAATTTTTCAAAATAGCGGTTCCCATACAATTCACCTCAGTTTAAATCAGCCAGTACCGGAAATGCATGTTTCCAGATTTACTTTTTTGCGTACTGCGTCATCAAAATGTGGTGTATAGAGCCACCTTAAGGGCCCCATATCTCAAAAACTATAGATGACCACATGAACATATTTTATTTAAAAGTAAAAACATCATTTAAAAATACACAATCACTCATATATCTCTTTATTTAAATGATTGAAAATTACGTTTAATTCTGATGCTTTTTTTTTTAATTTACGAACAAATTTTTTTAAAAAGGTACGCGGATAAAATTCATTATTCTTCAAAACATTTAATCAGTTCATAAGATGACTAATGAAATAATAAATAATTAGATAAATAAATCAATCAACTTTTATTCATAAAAGGAGAAACCGAAAATCAAAAATAAATAACCAACCTAAGCGCATATACGACTTTGATTAGAAGAACAAGCTTATATTCTTAAAAAAAAGTCAGCTCATCACAATATATGTTTTGGTTGTTTTTTGCTTTTTTGTTTTTGTTTTGTTTTTTTAATTACCCTTGTTATTGCAAAAATATGAAACAAATAGTATAAATTTTTTAGGTAATTGAATCGTATATCTTGATTTATATAGCATCGTTTTCAAAATTGTATATTTATAAATCACGTTGCAAACTTAAAAGTGGAAAAATTAGCAAATAGTGAGAGACAATATAAACATAAAGTTAGTTCAGACTCCATTTCACATTTTCCAAAGTAACCAGCAAAGATACCGACATTGTTCTGGTTGTGAAGTCATTTCATTGTTTTTTAAAATGTTCTAGCGTTTCGTAGAAATGTGCTTAACGATATGAATATGCGTAACTTTAAAACGAAATGGTAAACACTAACTATACTCATGCTCTTAATACATAATTAAAATACCCCTTAACCATGATTTAGAACCCCATCATTCAAAGTAAAACTAAACCATTTCAGTTTCTCATCATATCATTGCATCCTGTCTCCCGTTTGATATTTAGAAGAAGAACTATTTAATTGTTTATTAGATTGTCAATTCTAACGGTATTAATTTAAAATTGATAGCCTTTTGGACGAACGGAGTAATACATTTCCACTTTTTATTCCATTCCTCTACAAAATTAAGTCAAGATTGGTCAGTTAGTTCCCTGGGAGAAGCTTATACATTGATGGTAATACATTGGAAAATTAAATTTCCAAATCGGCGTATTTTAACTCAAATGCATACATGCCAACTTTTGAAAATCTCCATGGGTGGTGTTTTACGCGCGACGACATTTTCCTAGAAGGAAATTTCGCGGCATTTTGTCGTGTAATTGCTTTGTATAAACAATTGAACTCTTAGAAAGTCATCTGTTTCTTTATCTATTTATCATTATCCTAATGTGTTTATCAAACTATCTCCTCCTTCAAATGAAATCATAAATAAGGTACATAACTTTATTTTCATATATTAAATCAATCTTTATTAAATCAATCTTTAAAATTTCAACAAACAATAAATAGTATGGTATAGCAGTTCAAAAAGCACTAAATTCTGCAACGCAGTTGGCAAACAGGACCTCTGCTCTTGAGACATCTACAAAATAAAATGAATAATTAATTTAATTAGATATTAAAAAGCATTTATGGTTCAAGTTGCTATAAAAAGTGTCTATAATTGTTTCCTGGCTTAAAATTCTTTAGAGATATTATATACTAGCTTATTAAAAAAAAATTTAGCTACCTTCATCTTACTCAAATTTTGATTTCACAAAGAAGTTGGTAGCAGCAGGTGGCTTGATGGATGGCTGTTTTCATGTTCTTTGTAACATCATTCATTCCACCATGGTTTACCCTAAAATCCCTCAATTGAAAAAAAAAAAAAACTATTACTCATAAAGTTTAACATATCTATTCTTCTTGTAGATAATCTATTAGCAGTCAATCTCTCCTTGTGTCATGTGATCACAATAGAATGTACCCTGTCAATAAATATATTCAGTTGTACTATGTATAAGTTAAACATACCTACTGCACGGCAATATACATGGTTGTCATCCAATTACGATCCCGATAGTCATCCGAAAATCGGGAATCTGCCTCCCGATATAGGGATGAAAGTTTCGATTTTCTTTGGTGGTATAACCCCATTCTTGTCGAAGTTTGTGTAAAAAGTGTGGCATTTTGCTATCCATCCCGATACTTCCCGATCAATTACTATCAAAACATGCTCCTCATTAGGTTTGCAAACAGCAAGACACAGGTAGCGTACAGGTAATTACACCAATTCACACATCCCGATACACACACACGCGATACAGGTAAACAGCAATGGCGGTCATAATCCCGCTTTTTGATTGGTTAGCGTAGACAAGCAGCGCGGGATTTGAAATTTTAGATGGAAATCGGGACTTATTGTAAAACGGGTTGGATTTTTTGAGAATCGGGATTTCGGGGTATTTTGACAATCCCGATTGGGATATCGGGATTTGTATTTTTGACGACGTGAAATCGGGAGAATCCCGCAAAAATCAGGATAGTTGGCATGTATGCAAATGTGTTCTCACGTGCTCATAACGTCGAAGTCAAAACTGTACATAAGCATCGATTAGATGAAAAAGACTCGAGGTATTCCGAAATCCGTGTAAAAGGTGTCCCAAAAAGGGATGAGAACAGGTGAAATAAACGATGATGACACATGCATGTTATGAAGGCGCATGCCTTAGTTCATATTTGGGGTTGAAAAACCATGTATTTTATTCTATGTATTAATAAATGCCATAATTATCCTTTTTTGTGAGAAATTAATATCATATCAGTTATTGCAAATTAGTGTCACGAATGGTCCGCAATAAACATGGCCGGAAAGTAAAAATTGGGGAAAATCCACTATATAGTAGGTTTTCCGTGGGGGTAATCTGGCTATAAAAAGGGGGAAAGCCCACTATATAGTCAGCTTTCCGTGGGGGAAAAACTGCTATATAGCCATTTTTCCGGGGGGAAGAACTGCTATATAGCCATTTTTCCGGGGGGCAAGATGGCTAGGGGGAAAAGGCACTATATAACACCGGTTTTCAAAAATAGAAAAAGCTATTCTAATATTTATTTTTTTATGTATTGATCGGCCAACTTAGTTTTTAGTATTTCTTAGTTTTATCTTTATATCTCTGAACGAAAATATATACTCGATGTTAAAATTTTTCTCATAAGTGTGTGTATCGGGGGGGGGGGGGGGGGGGGGGCATGCGGCAGGGTCTGTGACCCTGTGTCTGAACAAAACAATCATGTATAATAAGAAAATGTCAAACCTTGAGGATAAACGTGTGGTGGGAAAAAAATTGAAGAAGGAGGTGTGGTGGATCCTAAATTAACAGAGTGGTTTGGGTGGATCCGATCCAGAAATTTCTGTACAGGGGGTGAAATGGTGGATTCACTTCTGTAATGCAAAAATTGTCATCATGTATGTTTATGCTTTGTTTTATTAATTAATGTCAAATTTTATTATGCGTTTGTGAAATTTTGTGTCTTTTGGACGGCAATTCTCTACCTATAGGATTCCTGTCCAGTCAGAAGACGATGAGTTTAGTCCGTTTTATATTCTGTCGTAGCCTCATACATGTATAAATGTGTGCTTTGATTTCTTAATTCATGTCAAATTTCATTATTCGTTTGTGAAATAACAAGCTTTAGTCTTTTGATCGGCAATCTTGCTACCTCTAGCATTAATTCCTGTCCAGTCACTATAAAGTGTGTTCGTTAACAGAATGTCTGATTCCAAATGACACCAAAAATTGTGTTTTTAACAACACCAAAACATAGCACGTGTTGAACTGAAGACAAGCACATAACAAATTGTCATGGACTTTTGGTACACGCACTTTTGCATAAAATAAAATAATCAATGAAAGCAAAATATATACGGTAAAAATTGAATGACATTTTAATTAACAAATATTAAGTAACTGCCATTAGACACAATCTAAGAAACGCCAACACACATAAAACATATATGATTATGCACAACGAACAAAATTGGATAAAGAATGTTCATAAAAAAATTGTTTTGTTTTTCCTAGACCGTTTTCCTATACTACAAATAATACATATCAATAGTGATCATTAATAGAATGATGAACATGGTAGGATGTTTTGATAAACTAATTTAATTGATTTAAAACAATAACGTATTTTAATATATGATACTGAAAAGGAGGGGGCGGGGTCCTTGAAACAAATAATCGACATCATTTTATTTTGATTTAAAAGAAGAATTTGTAGGATTACAAAATAAAATGAATTGGCCTACTGTGTGTTTTGTGTCAAAACCAAATGAATGCACGGAAGCGACGGAAAAGGAGGGGTATTTTGTTTGGCCGGCCGGGGGGGGGGGGGGGGAGTCATAAGTCTATTTTTGGTAGCTTTGATACACTTAAATATTTATAAGTTATCTTTTTAGGGCTTTGGGTCTAAAACACCATGCCTCCTCCACCTGCAGAACCGAGGGATTCTTCTTAAAGTAAAATGGGAATTAAGTTTTCAAACGGTGATTCTTTGCTATATATAGCTCTCCCTGACAACGTGTTGTTTCTTGATTTGTATACATTGAATCAAATATTTGCGTAATACGTGCATATTACGTACTGACCCTGGAACGTACTACTACACCACACGCTCTCTGCACCCTCGGTAAACGGTTCCCACGAATTGAAACGCTGAACGGTTTACACGAAACGCTGAACGGTTTACACGAAACGATTCTCCCACGAAACGATTTGCTCGCTTTTCACACGCTTTTGACACGCTTTTATCCTGATTGATTCTCGTTTCCTTCCCGTAGATATGTCTAACCGTGTTGTGAAATCTGATAGGCTTGAGGAGGCGTTTCAAATTAGAAATTTGGGATTTTTTACTATTCTTTCTAAATTATTACATCTGTAACAATGGTAACACCAACAGCTGTTGCAATAATTTGTTCCTCCACTTTTGTTTAACGTTGGTTTACTTAAAGTAAATCCACCCTCCTGTGACGTCATACATTTTACATAAACCCTGAAATCATTAAAATTCTTGCAAGTAGATTTGTAATTTCTATGTTATTATAGGTGCACATCTAAAACTCAAATCATTGTTTACTTGGAGATATTTAATAAGCGTTTTTCATCCTTATATTCGACATAATTCAATAATGACAAAGGGAAATAACTCTTTTCTATTTTCCTCTAAGTGATATATCTAAATGCTATATTTTTTCTAATGTAAACAATTTTTTCTTTTTTTTTAAATTAATTTTAGTTTTCTGGCATAGTAAGCAATGAAATTTAAATAGACAAACAAGTATCCATCCACTTATATTTAATTTTTAAACAAAAAAAGTGTGATTTTCAGATGATAATTTCAGCATTTGGTTTTTATTACCTTACATCTTCAATAGTATGGATACATATTTATTTTATTTATTTTTTGGTGAAATTCAAGTCCAATAAGTTAAAAAAAGTTAAGTTTTTTAACTTTGAACCCATAATTTTATAGGTACGGAGTTACCTTAATTTGCCGAATCACCGTTCTACGTCGGTCATATGACATGTACATTTCGGTGTACGCCGATATAGGTATGGATATGAAATCCGCCCTTTGTTGAGCCATTATTAATCACCGAGTTTACTACGGATTGTTCCGTGTTCCCGATTACAACAAAAAACACACGACGGGTGTTTGCGGTCGGAAGAGAATGCTCACTCCTCCATGGCACCCGATCTGACCTCTAATTTTTTCCGTGTTTTCTAAATTTCTAATTATATTTTTTTAAACAAGGCAAGTTACAGACCCTGAAACGTACTACTACACCACACGCTCGCTGCACGCTCGCTAAACGGTTCACACGAAACGCTGAACGGTTTACACGAAACGCTGAACGGTTTACACGAAACGCTGCACGCTTTGCCCGAAACGTTAAACGATTTACACGAAACGCTGAACGGTTTACACGAAACGATTCTCGCACGAAACGATTTGCTCGCTTTTCAAACGCTTTGGACACGCTTTTATCCTGATCGATTCGGGTCCTCTCGGATTTTTACCCAGACTCTGTTAGTAAGAATTAATTTTAAGAAAACACGAAATAATAGAAATACTGATATAAGAAAACATCTGTACATAAGTATTGAATCGATTAATTAAATTATTTTGGTACTAATATTCAAAGCAAAAAAAAATATTTAGTCACAGAATTAGCAAAAAATACTACATCTATGAATATATTTATTGCTCAAAAGAAATATCCATAATTCTTATAAGTGCCATGAATAATGAAAAATCCAGAAAAAAAGTTACCGTAACTCAATATTCAATACCAAAAATAAAACTCGTAAGATTAGAAACTGAAATCGATTTTCCAGGATTCGGCGGGATTTGTTTTCTCTTCTTACATTAATATTTTTATTGGTTTCAGAGAAAACGATGTAAAAATACTAACAGTAAATAAACCTGTAATGATTTACATGTACATTGATAATTTTGAAAGTGATGTAAAATTAAATTAGTCACATCAGTTAGAAAAAAAAGCTATAAAACAACTGATTAATTTTTTTCTTATGTCGTATCATTCGCGTAAAAAAGACTAATGTTCCGTATATAAAAACACAGAAAAAAATATTAATCGATTCAATAAACAATAAAGAAAGTTGTCATTACTATTTCAGATTTTGGAAAGAACAAAAAATAAAAATGTTTTAAATTTTTTACTCAATATTCGTATACATAACAGGTGCCCCGCATAACAGCTTACAGTGTATCTATCATAAGCTATTTGAATTAAGTACCATGCATATACACTATAGATTCCTATAATAATTAATTGCATATGTGCATTTTTTTGCAAATTCCAGTGTGTTAATTTCTTCTAAGACTTGTTGTTTTCCGTTATCAGTGTTTAACTAATTAAAATAATTAGTTAGAAATATTTTCAATCGGTACTCCGAAGAATTTACTTCCCGCATTTCATAGAAATGAACAGTATATTTTCTTTCTATGTTTACATTTAATTTTGTTCAATGAATGTTAAATAATCTATCATTTAAATTGTGTACATCATCAAATACGGATTCCGACTACCTTGAAGTCATTAAATTTCTATTGGCTATTGGCAAAAAAAGAGACGCATGACCATCCAATGAAAACGAATACACATAGTTTGATTGACAGGTTTAGCCAGGTGCAGGTCTTAACCAATGTCTGAGGTTATGTGTGCTGGTTGTACAAGCCGAATTATAGTCTCAGTAATTAGTCTTCTTTTAATACGCGTACCTTTCTTTTGTTTGTTAAAAAATAATTCAATGTTGTATACAGATAAGTATATCATTTCCTCTAGATTTTTCCCCCTGAAAATACCTACAAAAGAGTTTTGCCAAACACAAACAGATAAAGTAATGTAAAACACGGGCGCTATTTTAAAACAATTAAATTGTCAGAGAGTTCCGAATAAAATCCAAAGAACGTTTCACACGGTTCTCGCACGCTTTTCTCTAAACAATTGACATGTACACGCTTTGCCAGACACGCTGCACGCTTTGCCAGAAACGCTAAACGGTTTACACGAAACGATTCACGATTCACACGAAACGCTAAACGGTTTAAACGAAACGATTCACAATTCACACTAAACGCAAAACGGTTTACACGAAACGTTTCTCGCACGAAAGTCGCTCGCTTTTTTGGTGTAGTATTACGTTTTAGGGTCTGTAGAATATAATTAAAGGTACCCGATGTTAAAATTTTTTGTCACTATAAAAAGTAATGTATGTGTAGGTATATGGTATTTGTTTTAATATGACAAAAAATTATAATGTCAGGTGCCTGTAAATAAAATGAAGATACTTATTGATATTTTCTGATTATGTTTTACTTAAACTCGCCATCCTTTAAAGGTCTAGGTCAGTTCCTGACTTTGAATGGTGAAGTTCCGTTATTGCGCCAGCGCCTACCAAATCATGTCCTTCACTTCCAATATTAAGACAGAGTGGAAACAAAGGTATGTTTGCAGGCTTAAAGGGGGAAAGTTACTCCCATTTTTGGTAATCAGACATTTGGTAATGTAAAACATTATTCAAGCTTATCAGAAATTCCTTAATAACGTTGTAATTGATGCTTGAACAAGGAACTGATACAAATGACTGACGATAATAAAACGAATACGACGTTGTGGTATTTAGACGCATATTTTGCCGTTACCTCATAATTGCCATAAGGGCGCGTCACAATTAAAATTGTGATTAAGCAGATTTTGGCTTCTCATTTACAATAATACAGCACTCATGACAATTAAGCGCAATACAATTTGTGAATTTACTTTTAGACCATCCTTGTAGTCTAATTATAATATTCTTGTGATTTAAAATATAACATTTGTCCTGTATATATGCATTATAACTACATTTATGTTTAAGATAAAGTAGTAAAGTAGTATACTATTTTTTTCATCGATTACTGATAATTGAGTCTATTGTGTATGTATATGCAGTTTTGCTTAGCTATTGAAACCATTCTATTGAAGAGCCGGTCCATAGTCTGCGATCTATTGGACCGTCAACGTATTTCAGATCGCAGGTATGTTAAGGCTTCCCGATTGATATCACAACGATGATCGGTAATGTATCGTAACGTTATAAGTGGATTTTATTGAGCATTATTAAAACCGCTTGTTTCCTTTATACAAATACGGTGTTGTTAATACTAGTAAAAACAAATTCAGTATTATCAATATTGAATATCAAATAATCAGCAGCTATAAGGTAAATGACTATTTATAAACCAATGGTTTATAGACTCCCGTCTACATGTAAACTAATAACGCAGCACAGTTAAGGCTGTCAATAAACTCCGTTCAGACAAAAAGTACGGGAAATGTGCATTATGACATCACAGTATATTACAAACCTCGAAAATACTTATTAATCTATTTATTAGTAAAATTAACTTATACTAATCTTTTAATTAAAAACAACAAATGCTATTACTTACAATTTTGATGTCCGTTATATCGTACACACTGAAAAATAAGCGAGATGTCGTTCTCGCTGTACTACAAAATATGACGTCATATGCTTCAAAATGACGCATTAAGTTAAATCATTGAAGGCTATCGTGCAGTTTTATAGCGAAGAAAAATAAATGTCATACATTAACGGAAAAGTATAGATGAATATTTTGTTTAAAATTATTATTAGTAGAATGCTACCTATATAGTCTTATTTTCATTTTGTTAAAAGTATGCATCGTATAAAGAAGCCACTTCGGTTTTGTATTTAATATCGTATATCTAAAATCTGAGTACCTAAATAAATCACTTAATTGCAAGGGCATACACTTACCTGATCCCGACAAACTTTTACATGTGAATTTGAAATATGCTATGTAACTTAAAAACTTCTACGATCCTTGTAAAATCTTACAAATTAATTATTTTTAATGAAATTAACCCTGTGACCTTCAAAATTATTCAACATATGCATTATAAATTACGGTTTCTACTAACAAATATTCTTATCTTAAAAAGTTCGCACCGTTTTTCAAAATCTACGATATAACATCAAGTTATTTCATAATTCAGTTGTGAATTTTGACATGATTATGCCCTTGCAATATTGAATTTTTTAAATGACCTCAAAACCACAAATACATCTGCTTGTACCATGCGACTGCCATATCACGTGACCACTATATACATAAAATATTGTACTGTTATATATATATATATATATATATATATATATATATATATATATATATATATATATATATATATATATATATATATATATATATATATATATTAGAAATATATTGCATTTGAGTGACTGTTATTGATTTTAAAAAGGACATGCCAGTTTAACTAAAGTATACGTGTTTTCATCACAAAAATTTGCCCATATTTTTATTGACCGCCTTAACTGTACTGCGAAATAATATAATGCTAATTGGCACGAGCACCTTCTGTAAAATACAATTGTAAACCCTAAATACTAAAAACGAAATTAGGTAATAAATCAATTATTCAATGCCTCAACAGTCAATCGACCATATTTATTCCCTTGGTGCAGGGAACAGCTCTGTGTGTTCTATAGATTACACTAAGCTGTTCTCAACACCTCAGAAGATATATTCTGGTCTATAGACTGTTCAGGCATTAAATAATTGTATATTATTACCTAATCAAAGAGATTTTGTTGTTTTATTACATATTAAATATTTTCGACTATAGAGAGATGAATGCCAATACGGAAACATCAACGGTTTTCGTCTTAAAACTATAGGATATCCCAAACACATACTTTATGTTATTTCTATAGATACATAATGATATTCCTTCGAATGAATTTAATAATGACCAAAGGATCACTTGTATGTTACAAAATGATTGAGTTTAGGCATTAGACAGTAAACTTTTAGATTATCACTCTCATAATGCCAATGGCATGTCCCACTCGCAAGTTGTTTTCTATCAAATGAGAAATACAACACTTGACCTTATCTGGAGCTAGCACACTTTGCTGTATGAACGTGTCTACTCGTGATAAACGTGGAATACTATACAAACACTTTGACACTTTGTGATAAAATATACATGTCGCCTTAGTTTTTACAACAGGAAGAATGATGTTCGTAGATGTGAAAGGATTTTTAAGAGGCGTTTAAACACTATCAACATGAACTGTACAATCAATTGGACTTTTTACGTATCAAACGCTGCATCTCTTGCACAAGGGGACGTACCTGATGCCGAGGAGATTTCACGGGAACGAAAAATTCTACCTGACCCACACCTATTTTACTTCTTATCTATAAACTTTCCTCCTGCATTTTCTTTTACATAAACTGTCATGAATGCACAGATGTTTTCAAAGAACGAACTGCATCTATTTTGCCGTACTTTTCCTACAATTATACGATTTCCTATAGATGTTAGGAAAAACAAACCCCTATAACAGTTTTTGCTTGGCATGATTTGTTTACGTGGCAACTGTTTCGAGGAACATAGTGTGAATGATTTTTGTCCTCAAACAAAGCGTGCTTACACTATGGTATAGGTACGGTTGATTGCTTTCAGATCAGTAGATACTTTTTCATATATGTCTTCAATTGGAAGAGCAAACTTGCATCAAATGACGAAAATCGAAGTAAAATACAATCTGCACAATCCTGTATAAAAGGTGTTTATTCAAACCAAAAATAAAAAAAGGAGAAATCATGCCAACCGGTGGAATCGAACCAGGATATAAAAAACTTTTTTATATATGCGCTAAGTGACATGGGTGAAACAACCTAATATTTCAAACCTTACAGGTGTATCAGGTATATAAAAATCACAATAATGAAAATAAATTTTAACATTTGGGTTTCTTTTTTCGACCTCAAGGCAGGGTATACCTTTTAGAAAATTATATCTTCATTTATTCGTTTGATCAAACCCTTTCACCCCCACCCCCTCCCCTCCCTCAAAAAATAAATTAGTCGGTTTTTTTAAGTGCAGGACCGCCCTGATTGTTTTCTAGACCGAAATTCATACAGAATAGAATGTTTTACTTTTATACTTTCTGTCATTAATCTTAATTTGTATGGATCATCAACTTTCTCAAGGTAAAAAAGACATCGTATAATATATTATTTAGTAAATGTCTGCAGTTTTCAATCTTAAAGTTGACTTACCTTGATTTTGCATTCAAAAATATTCAACGACGTTCTCAAATGTGACATTGCTTGGTATACGTCATATTTGCCACGTATCTAAACCACACGGGCTCATGTCAAGTTGTGTTTACTCAGTGACTGATTAATAGATTAATACAAAATCTGACAACAACTGATAATCATTTAAGAAAAAAAATAGAGAAGGAATGTCAGAAAAGTTAGAAAAGATAAGTTTGGCTTTAAAACATGGCCAACATGGTTTTCTTGTTAATATATACGCTACTCAACCCCCACCCTTTAAACATTATTCTATTTAAACTAAAAACATTTAAAAAGTATACCCATATGTAGGAATGAATTGCATTTTGAAAAAGGTTTAATATATTATCAATAGATTATTAAATATATTATAATTATAATAATTATATTATAATTACAGTTTATTATACATTTATTTCTCTATGTGTAAAAATACGAAAAGTACCTACAGGCATCACTTATTATTTCTCATATTAATTTCCACTTGATGTTCTGCTCTGAAATTGAAATAGTTTCTGACACTCAGATATAATACAAACCAGTACAGCCGCCGACAGTCTACAATAACTTTTTGCATATAAGTTGTTAAGATTCGATCCATGAGTAGTATTGACCATTGTTTGGGTATATGTACCTCATTAAGTTGAAGATCTCTTTATAAAAAAAAAGAATAGGAATTATGTTCAAATTTTAGAGCTATAGTATTTGGATTTTCTTTTTCTGAATGATAGTTAAAGACCAACTTGTGTCATGTTTAAAAGTTTAAAGCAGATTGGTAATTTATTGACCACTAGCCTCCTTGTTCGAACATATATACCACTTATGTTGAGTAATTACGTTATATGATAAGTTTTTATGTATGTCTCTCTTTTTTCAATATTAAAGCTGACTTCCCTAGATAATGTCCAACGACGTTCTCAAATATGAACTTGCAAGATAAACATTGTATCTGATACGTATTTAAACAAGACAGGTTTATCTAAAATTGTGTTTATACATTGATTGACTAACATTTCAGATACAAAATTTAACAACACATTTGTAGGGTTTTAATTCCGATCACATATCATATTAATCAAATCTCTGTAATATTTCCCTGACTATTTTCCCACTTTTATCTTTTTTATTTTGTACGCTACAGTTAAAGTCACCAACAAATATTAAATTTTCTTCATTCATTGCATATAGTGATATCCATTTAGCAACCTTTTTAAAGAAGTTAATTCTTAGATTTTCTAAGTTTGGGGCGTATACATTTACTAAAGTAATAATATTCATGTTCAATATTCATTAATAAAATTCGACTATCGGCAAATTTATGTAAATTTAGAGTTTTAAAAGCAACATTTTTGTGAAAAAATATCGACACACCTTTACTATGTGAAGATTCAGAAAAATTATGAACAGCTGAACCATGCCATCTTAAATCATAAATACTCTGTTTTTTATCAACAAATTGCGTTTCTTGTAAGAAAATAACATCACCTCTACAGTTCAGAGATAAAAACTTAATACAAGCCATAGTCTACATCTGTATTTGCTTTCTGGTTGGCTTTGCTGGCGTTGTTAACTATGGTTTTCCTGTTCCGGGAACTTGTACGCTGTGAGCTTGCATAAAAGGATTCTGCAACACGTTGCAGCAGCTTGCCCATAACATTTTGCCCTGGTCACGCCTTCGGATTTGTGTGCACGGTTTGCGTCGAGTTTCGATCGATTCCCCAAAACTGATCATATACTGAGTGCGCAAACACTTTTTCATTTGTAAACAATTGCGTAATTTTCTTTTACATTTCAGATATTTGTTTCACTTTTTCTATCACAATTTCTTCCATAACCTTAGACGCGTCCTGATGCCAGGAAGTGGATGGTAGGACGGAGTTTCCGATTTGTTTACATTCCAACGCAGATTTCGCTGCTCGAATCCTCTCCGCCGCCAAAAGGTCTCCCGCTCGAACAGCCTTAGATTCGCCAAAGACCATAAGCTCACATGGGAAGAAATTTGAAAGCACATTTTCTTTACCATCAAAAGCTTCAACTTCATTAGAGTTATCTTCGATGTATTGCGGACATAGATTGGAGCCGGGCTTGTGTCCAGTTTCCTTACAAGCGGAACAACGCGGATTATTCTGGCGTAGATTGAAAGAGTGCCCACTTTCCCAGCAGTTGGTACAGGTAGTTGGTGGTTTTTCGACATTTTGTCCGCGATGGAAGATCTTACATTTGAGACCTCCGCAGTAACTGAATCGAGGCAAGGCCTTGTTTTGTTCAAGTGGTTCTATATATAGAAATATGTTGCCATTTAATACTTTGGTCATTTTATTGGATGTTGGATTTCTAATTTTTTCGTATTTGATCTCGCTCTTAGGACGTACCCCTAATTGTTTAAGCATGTCATGTATGGCCGAATCGTTCACAGAGAGTGGAACGCCGCATATAGTTACCTTAAGGACCGGGTCTTCTGGATCAGTAAGGCCTGCTGAGTATGGATTGGAGTCGTATACTCGTACGTGCTGGTTATTTAAGTCAAATCCTTCAATAATGAGTTTATCTCTGCTTTGTTTATCGTCCAGATTGAAATAGTTAATATGTTGATCCATATATTTTCATTTTTATACAGTAATACGTGAATAGTTAAGCTGGTCGTGATCTGGACAATGGATTTCTATCAGACCGTGGAAGATGGTCATCTACAGAAGTCGTTCACTTACTTTCACTTTTCTTATTTTTGTCAAATAATCGAAGTATAACATTGGGGGTCTTTTCAAATCAGAAATTGACTCTTTTAATAATAGGCATTACGGTATTACAAACTATTTTATGTAATGTCCTTCTTGCTAGACATCGAATATTTAGACAAACTCAATTAAAGCCCAATAAACAAAGAAAACAATGCAATAAAAGACAAGTGGATGATTGAGGCGTGGATTTTAAATGGGTAGAGCGTATTCCAATATATTTACACTTGCAAATGGTTTTCCCTTATATAACGCTGTTTGCACAATCCGCTGTTATTCCTTTATAACATCATTATGAGTCAAGAGGTCAAAGTGGCGCATGTATAATCTAGGTCACTTCTTTTTCTATGTGCACAAACTAATCGACTTGTACTTGTGCTGATTCACACCTATTAGATATCGTAATAAAAACGTAATTTAGGCATAAAAAATAAACGTATCTGTATTTTGTCATACGAAGTTTCATTCATTTGATATCATTTTCTTATAAAATATAACATGAATTGCGGGAATAAATGATTCATGTTAGATAACACGTCAGGACTGTAAACAGAATGTTTATGGATCGACATCGTAACGAGGCGTTCTTGAAAATTACAATCGCAATTTGTCAAAGGTGTTAATTCAGTTAAAATTCATATCTGACTTTATTATATGCCTCGGTCAAAATTGCAAACGCAATATCACAGACCTTTCGTGTTTAGTCCATTCACTGATCATTGTTCAAGTGAATTTTCTTTTCTGTTTCCCTTTTTAATGATAAAAAAAGTGTTGTCTTGTCAAAATTAGTGTCATATTTATTAATCACGATAATCAAATGTTTGCAGCATTTTTTGTTACGTCATATTAATCGAAGTGGCTTTCTAGGTCATCACAAAAAAGAAAAAATGGAGCATTGTTCTTGTCATGTAATCCTACAATGAATGACATGACTACAAAGAAGAAATTATAAGAATAAATAATGTATTTTATATTCATTGGAATTGTCATAGCTCCTTTCTGTTTTATCGTAGTGTACTTATCAACCAATGTTACTGTCTGGCTGTACCACTAGTGTATTGTATCAACTAATGTTAATGTCTGACTGTACCAGTACTGTATTTATCAACCAATGTTACTGTCTGGCTGTACCAGTAGTGTATTGTATTTACTGTAATGTGTCTGTAAAATGTTAATCAAGCACTTAATGGCATGTTGTGATAACGAAACAGTGTTTAAAACCAAAGGTCCGAAGGAAAAATACTAAACGGGAGCAAACCAAGCACGGACCTCTAAAACATTACAGGTAGAATCAGGTGCCGTGTAGGTGTGCTGTGCTGACCGGTCACACCCTTTGTGCTCTTTGTCGCAATCGGGAAAAATGGAGAGAAAAAAACCTTTGACAATTAGGTAATTAACCAATAAGTATGATAAAACGTCAGTCAGCGCGCGACCCAGTGGAAGATAGTATTTACGGACATCTTAATGTCATAAATATTAAGGGACAATTATGTATTCTGTATTCATTGTGAGTGTCATAGTTCTGTTTTATCGCCGTGTACTGCATCAACCAACGCTATTGTCTGGTTGTCTCTACCCAATAACTTTGCTGGACTGTGCTGGACCATGACGGTGTATTTTTCCGACCAGATCATTGCCCTTTTATCAACAGAGGTTCTTGATGATTACACACAATGTAGTCTCCAACGAACGTCTGTTGGTTTAATGACAGTGAAACTTCTTTTACAATCTCTTGGCAGTTTTTTTTTAAGAATCCGTGATAACAAGGTGCCAATGTAATTCTAACGTTTGTGGTTGCGAGTTACAGTCAGAGTACGGGATTGTGGGTAATGGTAAATGAAAAGTACGTGTTTATGGATTAACAGTATGTACAAAGTGCGTCATTCTGGGTTAAGGTGTATACAAAGTGTGTGATTGTTGGTAAACGGTATAGGCAAAGTGCGTGATTGTTGATAAACGGTATTGGCAAAGTGCGTGATTTTGAGTTAACGGTATATACATAGTGCGTGATTGTTGGTTGACTGTATATGCAAAGTGAGTGTCTGTGGGTTTACTGTATATACAAAGTGCGTGATTGTGGGTTAACGGTACATGTAGAGTATTAGCAAAGTGCAAGGTTGTTACGGCATATGGGAAATATATGATTATGGGTTAATAATATATACAAAGTGCGTGATTGCTGGTAAATGTTATATGCAAAATGCGTGATTGTAAATAAATGGTATAGACAGTGTTCCTAATCATGGATAAAGGGTATAAGCCAAGTGCGTGCTTGTGGGGGAATGGTATATGCAATATACGTGATTGTGGATAAAAGGTATAAGCAAATTGCGTGCTTGTGGTTTAACGGTATATACATAGTGCGTGATTATGGGTTAACTGTATATGCAAAGTGCGTGATTGTGGGTAACAGGTATAACCAAATTGCGTGAGTGTGGTTTAAAGGTACATGCAAAGTGCGTGGCTTGTGGTTAATGGTATATACAAAGTGTGTAATTGTGATTTAACGGTTTATACAAAGTGTGTAATTATGGATTAACGGAATATATAAAATGTGTAATTATGGGTTAACGGTATTAATGGTATATACAAAATGCAAGATTTTTGGTTAACGGCACATGCGACTGAAGGTTAACAGTAGATGCGAATTGTGTGATTGCGGGTTAATAGTATATACAAAGTGCGTGAATGTGGGTTAAATGTATATACAAAGTGCATGATTGTGGGTTAAAGGTATATACAAAGTGCGTGGTTGTGGGTTATAGGGATATACAAAGTGCATGGTTGTTGGTTAACGGTACATGCAACGTGCTTGATTGTGGGGTAACAGTATATGCAACATTGCGTTATTGTGGGTTAGCGGTATATGCAAAGTGCCTGATTGCAGGGAAACTGTATATCATGGAAGTACTCTGGGGAAAACGGTATCTACCTTCAAGGTTACACTAAATGTGATTAAATAAGTGACTATTAGGTAGCTGTAAATGTTTTAAAGTGTGTGACAGGTGATGTTAAAATGCATGATTGTGAAGTAACTGTAAGTGACTTAAAGAGCGTTTGTATGAATTACTGGTTTATGCGTCAAAGTGCGTCATTGCGGAGTAAAGGTAAACATTAAATTACCTGATTGCGTGGTATATTGTATATATGTCAAATTCCGCGTGTTTACAGTATATGCATATAAATGCGTGGCTGTAGGGTAAAGATACATCTGTAAAGTGCGTGATGGCGGTGTAACGTTATATGTGTTGAAGTGCCTGGCTTTTAAAGTTTGTAGATGTATTTTTTTTTGTATAGCGAGGTTTATAACAAAATGTATATCACAACCATATGCGAACAATTGACTTATTATATGCTTATGAAAACAAGAGGCCTATGGACCACATTGCTCACCTGAACAACAATTCCTTGTAACATTTTATTTCGTAGCATCTGCTATTTCTATTTTTATATCTGTTTAAACTTTCAACCCTTTTGGGGCCTCAGTATTGTTCCGTGGATTTTGGTTAGCTTTAACAAAATAAAATCTACACTATCTTAGAATGCTTGCTTAGTAATCTCACAAACTGAGAAAAGAGATCACGTGACCTACCTGAGGAATGGCCACGTAAATTTGACCGGACAAATTTTAGCCGAAAATATGTTATTTTTTTTTCTTTATAAAGTTCGAATTAAAACATTTTCTGAAGTAATTCGCATACATCTCAGCAATTCTATTTACCTTTCATTTTTTTAAATGTATTAATTATTTATTTATATCTCTTTTTGTTTTACCTAAGTACGCCGGAAATATTCTGTCTATTGTCGTCAACCTAATATTCTGTATTTTCCTTTTCGTTACAATTGTCCGGTGTAGTGTCGCTGAGTGATATGGTCGAGGTATTTTGGCGTATTTTTCTTTTTCGGCTAAAAAATACCAAATACTATATAGAATATGCACTCATATCCTCAGAAACTAATCATACTCTTCTCTTTTCTCTCTTTCTTTCTCTCTCTTTCTTTTCATTTTACTGAAATGAGACTGATCCTGGAAAATATACGCCTAGGAAATGCAGATCTACGAGCCAATAATTTGCATATATATTTGCCTAGTCTGTGTTAACAGATCTTAATGAAATATACTAATAAACCTGTAATTAATAATGACTGAAATTAAAATTATTTCGGTTAATTGTCAAGGATTAAATGATGCTAAGAAAAGAAAAGATATTTTTTAATTCTATAGACAACAAAAATGTAATATCCTATGTTTAGTAGACACACATTTTACTGAGGAGATGGAACAAGATATTAGAAACGAATGGGGTTATGAGGCTTGTTTTAATTCCTTTTCTTCGAAATCGAGCGGAGTTGATAATCTCTGTAATAACAATTTTGATTTCAAAATACATGAGCAAATCAAAGTAGAGAATACAGGGAATTTATTAGCACTTAGTATCTCAATAGAGAATAGAAAGTTAAGCTTAGTATGTTTGTATGGACCTAATGAGGATTCTCCGGAATTTTACCAGAATTTGAGCAATATTTTTAACAAATTACAAAACGATGAGATGATCATTGTTGGAAATTTTAATTTGGTATTAGATACAAGTCAAGATTATTATAATTATTTACATGTTAATAATCCGAAAGCGAGGGAAATAGTCTTAGAGCATATGATGTCTTACAGTTTAGTAGATATAAATAGAGAATTTCATCCATATGACAAGAGGTATACTTGGAGAAAACCTACACCTTTGAAACAAGCACGTCTAGACTTTTTTCTTATTTCAGCTTCACTTATAAAAGAAGTTAGAAATAGTGATATCATGATAAGCTATAGATCAGATCATTCTCCTGTTTTTATCTCTTTAAAGTTTAATGATTTTAAACATGCTAGTGGCCTTTGGAAATTTAACAACTCCCTTTTAAAAGATTAAGAGTATGTGCAAAGTATTAACTGTCATATTAATCAAATTAAAATGCAATATGCAGTTCCAGTGTACAAAAAAGAGTTTATTCTAGATATTCCAGATTCTGAAATCCAATTTACAATTAACGACCAGCTTTTTCTTGAGACACTGTTGATGGAAATTATATCAAAAACTATCTCATATGCAAGCTATTTAAAAAAGCAAAGGACAAGAAAGGAAAAGGGGTTACAAGAAGAGCTTTTAGAATTGGGAAAGGAATACGAAAAACATATAGATAAAATCAATGAAAAGAAAAAAGAATAAGAAAATATAAGAAACTATAAGGTCATGGGTAGTTTGGTGCGTTCACGCTCTAAATGGATAAATGAGGGAGAAAAACCAACTAATGTTTTTCTAAAGGACTATATATGATAAGGGCCTAAAATGGCCCCCTAAAATGAACATCATCATTTTCCTATCATTCTTTGTTTTCTTAGTACAGATATGTATGTGATGTGTTTACATAATATTCATGTTGGTTCAAGTGCCCACAATTAAGAAATATGACATTGTAAAGACAACCTTTTCCCGCCATTTTGGCATTTTTAGCGTAAAACAGCTTGTTTTCAAGCAGTTTTTCCTTCCGAAAACATAGAGCGCATTCATGAACAAATAAAATATTTTACTCAGAGATGTATCTAGCTAAGACTAATAAGTGACAAACATATTTTCCTTGTTCAAGCATGCGCTCTATATTTCCCATTCGTAAATAGAGAAGAAAAATGTCAATTTTTGGCTGATTTTGATTGAATTATAGAAATGGCGTCATTTCTGACGTCATATACTACCAGTGAGTGCAAATAAATCAAATAAAAAGATGAAAAATATATTTTATATCAACTCTTCTAAAAAATTAGTTAACATTTTATTGCACCCGAAACACTTAAAAAATGGCGAATTATGGGGGCCAAATTTAACTCTTATCATATATAGTTCTTTAGAAAATCGTCAGTATACTAGTAAAATTATTCCAAAGATAATACTAACAGAAAATAATGAACAGATAGAAATAGTTAAACAAGAGGAGATTTTAAATGAACTGGAATATTTTTTTATAAAAACTTGTATGCAAATAATTTGATGATAGCAGAAAGTACAGATATTTCACTAAGTGACATTCTAAAAGATTATTCTGTCCCTAAATTATTTGACAATGAAAGAAAATCAATTGAAGGATATATATATAACATATAAGGAAGCTTCTTCGGTTTTAAATAGTATGTCAAACAATAAAAGTCCAGGCAGTGATGGGCTCACGGTTGAATTTTTAAAAATGTTTTGGAATAAAATATGCTCCTTTGTTGTTAGATCTTTTAATTATGGATATAAAGTAGGAGAATTATCATCTACTCAGAAACAAGGAATTATAACTTGTATACCAAAAGAGGGAAAGAGTAAATTCTCCCTTGGTAACTGGAGACCTATCTCATTGCTCAATGTTATACAAAATTGGGCCAGGTTGTATAGCAAGCCGGATAAAAACTGTTCTAAAAAAAATTAGCAGTAATGACCGAAGTAGTTCCGGTTTCACTTTGATCATAACAAACCTATCTAATTTTAGCGATTACAAGTTTTACGACTTAACATTGACGAAGAGGTAAGTGTTATTTATATAGATTTGGATACATGACTATAATAAAACTTCATATCATACTAAATATATACTCAAATGTTATTTGCAGAATGACATTGCAAAAATTGCATCTATAACAATCGAAATCGCGGGATGATCTGGGATAAATTGATTTGATGGTGTTATTAAGCTTTTGAAGAATTTCTTTGTTAATGCAAACTTTTTAATGCGTTCAAGCGTGTAACTAGTTAAAAATTTATCATGCAAACACTGGCAAAGGGGGAGGTGTACATATGTGCTAATGTTTCAAATTAAAGTTAAAGAACTTAAAAAAAATTCAGGTCATTATGGAAAACAAAATATGTAGTGGTGAGAAGAGATACTGTGTTCTTTGCTCAAACAGTCAAGGGCAGATTCTTGAAAATGGCACCAAAATTTCACTGCATTGCCTGCCTGGAGGTTCAAGTAAAGAGGAGATAAAGCGGCGGTCAATTTTGTTTCAGAGAATAAAACTAGTCAGGCCAAATGCTCCACTTTCTTCTAATACAAGACTTTGTAACCTTCATTTTGAAGGAAATGCCTGTACTAAATTGTCAGTGCCTATTCATATGGACCTTTCTAAACCAAAAAAAGAAAGCTCTTCACGTCGTCCCCATTTTCGAAAAAATTGGATGAAAATAATAGCAGTGAAAAGTTTGACAATATCTCCGATGATGATAATGATAACTGTACTATTATTCCTAGCATTACAATAACAAGTAAAACCCAGGATGTTTCAACCCAGTCATCTGTTGTGAATACCAATATATCAACACAGACTAACAGTACAAATGCCCATGAACAGCAAAAAAGAGGAACTCAAACACATATACCCAAACGTGTGCCTGAAGATTTGGAGAACAACGATGAAAAAACACGTTATTACACTGGATTTTTAAACTTTGCAACATTTACATTAATTTTTAAATTATTGTTACAACATGGGGCAGATAAATTGACATACTGGGAAGGTCAAAAGAGAACTACAGTAATAGAAGACAGAAGATATGTCAATGAATTTATTTCGAAACCAGGAAGGAAAAGAAAATAACGTCCAATCAATGAGTTTTATTTAGTTTGTCTACGACTCCGATTAGGTTTATTACAAGAAATTTTAGCAGATCTTTTTGGAATTTCAATAATGTCTGCATCTAGTATTCTTAACACATGGATTAATTGTATGTATGATCATATGAAAGGGCTTATTCCCTGGCCCACTAGAGAACAAATATTAGCAAATTTGCCGACAAGTTTTGTTGAAATGCCTGATGTAAGAATAGTAATTGATGCTACAGATTTTTTTGCGAAAAACCTAGTGGTCTTACTGCACAATACTTGACTTGGAGTGAATATGAAAATCACAATACTTTTAAGGTTTTGATCGGTGTTGCACCAAATGGTCTTGTGTCATTTATATCACGTGTTTGGGGAGGTCGAGCATCAGACAGACATATTGTTCAGAAAGATGGTCACCTTTTTTACCACTCCTTGAGAGTGGTGACATTATACTAGCAGATAAAGGATTCACTATAGATGACTTGCTGCCAGGTCACATTGGTTTAAATATGCCCCCTTTTATTGCTTCAAATGCACAAATGACTCAGAAAGAATTGTTTAAGACACAACAAATTGCAGCCCCTAGAATTGTTGTAGAAATGAAAATGGAACAAATAAAAAACTTCAAAATCTTACAGAATGTACTTCATTTGACTGAGGCACATCTTGCAGAGCAAATGATTGTTATATGTACTGCTATAACTAATTTAAACCCCCCTTTGTTGAAATAATAATGACTGTATCAGTGAATCTGTTCCATTTTGCAGAATTTACAATTAGATTAGCTAATATGCTCTGGTTCATTCTGACATATTTATTTATGCATTTGTATCAAGTCATATGAGTGATTTTTAAGAAAATTGTTGTTTCATGTATTTAAGTTCTGTAATAACCATTAGTTGTCATAAACTTAAATTTATTGTATTTGAATTTTAAAAAACACTTAAGTCTTATGTAGTATTGGTATATTCTGATCAGTTTTGTTGTAAATGAATAATGCAATCTTCAAAAACCTGAACATCAAACAGTCAGATTTTTGGCATTTAAACTAGAGTACGACTCAAATTCCCCCACCAACATGCAAATGTGAAAAAACCCAATGTGTGCACATGTCACTTAAATTATGAATATTGTTTATAACACAACATATATGTACTCAAACAGTTTGAAATAATGATCATGATAGTCATTACCAAGGCCCATGGTTCTTTCATATGAATCATTATTCAGTGCACTGTTTATGATGTGAATTTTGCACATCAATAGATTTTCTGTTCATTTGTTCTGCAAGCTCGTCATACAAGCTCGTCATCTAATGATGGATGATTGATTTGATAAACTTAGTTGTACATATTCTATATTGTTAATTTTTTCCATTGTCTTTGTCCAAGATAAGAATTCCAAATTATGAAAAGTTATTATCTTCTTACAGCCATTTGCTCATCACATGACAGCTAGAACAGCCTTCTTATTATGGCTTAGTTATATACTTTGTAAGCTATGTGAGCCAACTGTTTGATTATGGTTCACATCATAAAACAAAGGAAAAAAATCATAGGTATTTGTTAACTAAAGATAATGATGTTTACACTATGACTTCATATTCATTTAAGGAGACTGGCACTTGAAATAATAGTAATGACAATCATTCAAAAACCTGAAGAGAAAACCTCTTTAATATTTCATTTTCCATATAATTTATAAACTATGCAATACATGGTCATGTCACAGCTGCTTCATTTGACATTTCATTAGAGTTTGAATTTTACAGTGTTTAGTTACATGTACATGTCTATAGTCTGTCCCAAGATATTTTTGCCACATATTTTCTTAAATTATTCAATATTTATAAAAACCTCTTGATTCAGACAATGTTCATTCAATGGTATCAACAAATCCCAAGATTTACTATTTGAAACCCCCTCTAGCTTGCAAGGTTTCAAAACACAGCTAAATATACAGTAGAAAGTCTACGGGGAGTTTGCATTGCATCAGCCATAATTAAGCCCGGATGATAACGTTGAAAAATAGTGCGAAGAACTTCAAGTGACTTCCAAATGAAGAAAAGATGTCAACATTCCCCATTATGAATCTCCATAAGAATTCTGTTTTCATTCCTTTAAATTTTTACTAGGGAAAAATAATAATGTGTGAAATGAATTTATCTTGGAAATTTTCCCGTTTATCGATTTCAATTGTACTTCTTTCACAGGTATGTGTATTTTTTATTAAAAATCGTCCAAATGTGCAGCATAAATATCTTGGGACAGACTAACATGTCATTCAATTATACAATTTCAATCCACGTTTAACTCTCTCTGTAAATAGTTATGTAGTTAAGAAATGAGAATAAAAATATTTCAGTTTAAAAAAACATTTGGGTTTCAAATTCAATTCTTTCAATTGTTAGTCCTTTCTTCGTCCAGATTGTGAAATCTGCCCACTTAAGCTCGAGTACAGCGAGCTGTCCAATAACCTGATAATAGTAATTTTGTGTTCTTTTTAACAATAATTTTCCAGTATCACTAAGCTCCGCAAAGAAGTTCTTATTCGAAGAACATTCTTCAGGTACTTTATTTCTCCACTTGTCTGTTCCTTTTCCATATGGGCACTTTGTTTCCAATATTCCTACTCATATGGAACATGATATGGCTCCATCAACACTAGCTCCTAGAAAAGGAAATTGTGAGGAAATAATAATACCAACATTCTTTACTGAAACATTCCCACCACATTTTTTATGATGTTGTTCTGCATATCATCTGCGGGCCTTCGCTTCATATTTTCGTCCATGATGCAAGCTTGGAACAGTTGCTGGTGGTAACCTGTATGAACGTAAATGCTTGATGAGGTTGTCTGGGGGTGTAGCATCTTTTTTTTTTTGCAAATTAGGGCAAAATTTGATGCTGACTGTCTTTTAGTTGCCTTACAGACATCATCTATTTATTGATGAATTAGTTGTAAAGAATTAATGTGATCAATAAATACTGAATGACATACATTTGATTTCAAATCAACATGGTCCATATACATAAATTGTGGTTCATACTTATTTAAGATTTCTTTAATATGCACAGCATCAGACATAGTTTGATAAAGTACACTAGATGGGCGAGCTGTTTTTAGACCATCTAAAACTTCTGCTAAGAATTTATCAGGATCGTTGCATAAACTTGCTTGATAGACACCTGGATATGGTTTCTGAGGTATTTCTTTCACCATCAGTCACAATAAACTGCAAATCTGCTAGATTCTTAGGAGAAGGTGGGTTCGTTATTTTTCTAGGTCGCTGCCACTGACATACTTTGAGAAAAACATGAACTTTTTATCTTCACAAGGGTAAAAAGAAGCCCTCCAACATGACTGCACACCCCCAGACAATCCAGCTTTCCAAGTACACACTGCCAAGTGTACAAAAGCTTTTTTTTTAAGTAATACCAGCTTGATAGAATACTATGCATCTTTGTTTACTGCAAATGTCTTCATGCTTTGTTTTCATTGAGCCTTTATAGCAGAGAACTGACTATTGGTATTGCTGACAAATAAATTTCCTAAGAAATTTTCATTGCAAAACGTTTTTGCCTTTTTAAGTTGTCTGTGACAGTTTTTAGTTTTTCCACTCACTGGGTTTTTTGTGTAGATGAAATAATTTAGTACATCTTCATGGCGTACATTCAAACAATTTTCAAAAGTAACGTATTCCCAGCTTGAAATACTGTCAAAGTCTGGCACAGTGTATGAAATGTCATCACCTGAATCTTCAGATTCTAAAGATTCCTCACTGGTATCAAAGTTAACGCTTCTCAATATTCTGTGTTCCAGAACAGACTTACATCCTGAAATCTTCATATTTCTTTTTTGTTACCAACTCTGTAAATCTTTCTTTTTCCATTTTATAAGTTCATCAAGGGAAAACTGGGTTAAAGTGGCAGAGACCTCACTATCTTCCCCATCTGAGTCATTACGATCAGAGTCATGTATCCTGCAAAACCAAACAAGAGTTGATCAAGATTTATAAGTACGTGTACCACTAAATACGGAGTAAACTATGTGACGTAATAGCATGTAGCAAGCGAATCATCAGATTGACCCATTCCTGCACGAGATTTATTTACGTACTTAAAATTAAAAATTAAGTTGTTTTATTCGACATAGGGTCGTAGTTTACCATAAACTATATATATATATATATATATATATATATATATATATATATATATATATATATATACGAGGATCCTGTATAAGGTCAACACTGCGTCGGATAAACATAGCATCAATGTCGACCCGGAAGAATGTCAACACATCGGTGTTGACATTGTTCCGCACCCTTCTGGTTTGGTATGATCTGCTTACTGGATGTCGTTTTTCTTGTTATTATTCGAAAGATTGACATTTAGTTGTAAATAAAACTCTGCTTTGGTTTCTTTAAACTTATCTGCTTTCGTGTTTTTATCTTTGGAAGGAGGGTACCCTCCTCGGAAGTATATATCGCCACCTTGATAATCATAGTGAGAATGTCGACAGGCATGTTTTTTGACTTTCTTTTAATAATTCTAACTATATAAGAATAAAAGAATGAGTGCATACGTTAAAGTAGTAAAGAATTGATATAACCTGAAGATATCACAATGATTTTTTCAGTAATGTTTAAAGGACTTCGGAATTTCTATTTTAACAGGCTCTAAAACCGGCATTCAAACTGTATATACATTTTGTGACGTCAGGCGGTTTATTTAGCTTGAAAACAATGGCGGACTAGGCTAGTTCGCTTCAGGAGAATTTTTATTGTTTTCATGAATTTTGCGAGTTCAATGGAGTATTTTAAGGTTACTTTTTGTTCATTGGTGTTGTTAACGTAAGTATCTTCATTAATTGTATTCTTGTGATCATGCTTTTAGCTATATTATTCGTATTTTCGGTAGGTAATACCTCCTTTGTTTACACATGAACTACACGCTAGAAAGTAACAGTTATTTTTCTGGGTTAGATTTTCTCTTTATCGCCACTATTCCTCATTTGAATCTGCTGTAAAAAAAACTTTATTAAAATATTAAATTGTGTACCGTGAATTACATCGATTTGCGTCGTTTAATTAATCTTAAAATATGATGTGTGTGTCAATAGCATTCTTTGTTTACCCATAATATTGGAATGGAAATAGTTGAAGTTGTCATACATATAACAAAACACAAGAGATCTAAAATAGGATTTTTGCCGATCAATATTTTCTGATTTTGCAATTTTGTTTGACTACAAGAATGTATTTCAGATGCAAGAGAATTATTCGATAAATGCAAAACACTGTCCTGGGTACAGAAAATTATCATTTTCATGTGACAATTATCTTTAAGGGTCAAAGAACGGTTTAATTTTTTCTTTATTTGTCATACATTTATCTATCGTCTTAATTTGCCAAATATATGAAATATAAACCCTAAGCTTTTAATATTTCACGTCTAATTTTCAAGAATATGAACCATCTAAAATATTCCATACATGCATTTTGCGTGAAATCAATATGATATAAAAACATTAAATGGATTGTTTTGTGATAAATATACTCTCACAAGACGTGTTTATTTTGTTATTTATTGTAAAAGAAATATCTTCAATTAATATTAAAACATAGGTGAATGTAAGTTTTTTTCTTCATTTACAGTTTTTACAAAAATATAATGAAGTTCTTAACAGAATAAGTTTTTATACGCAAAAACGTAGGTTATTTTTTGAAAAAACTAAAAATTCATTCAATGAGAGGAGAAAAAAATTCTGGTTTTTTTCATTTACTTTTTGTTGTTGAAGCAGGGTGTTGCTGAAAATTTTAAGTCAAGTTTTTTTTTATTGGGTATAACTGATTTAATTTTGATTATTTAAAATCGGAGTTTGATTATTTATAATCGGAGTATAGATATCCACTAAATCTAACCAGAAACTAGGAATAGTACATGTTCTTTATTCCTGTTTTTAAAATGTAAACAAACGAGTTGCAGTCCTTGTAAATGGAATGCCGTAGTCTAAAAATAACTTGTAAACAAAGTGGCAAAACACGGGAATTATCTTCCCTTCACCATTCCTAGCACACGTGTTTTGGCCGGTGAAAATAATGTGGCATGTACATAATTTTTCTGGGTTTTTCTTTATTATGGCAAGTAAAATATTCAAATTCCTTTTTTTTTTAAAAGCGAGGAAACTTCAAATTCATTAAAAGCCGTCACAAAACCAATATTCACTAAATGTTTATCATCACCATAACCACCATAGTCACCAAAAGGACTTCAGCAAAAATTAATGACTTAAGAGAAATATTGTGATGACTGGGGTATGCAAGTTAATTTCAATAAAACCAAAGTTATCATATTTAACAAAGCCGGGAGAACAATGAAACATAAATTTTGTTTCAAAATTTCCAATATTGAATGTGTACCAAGTTACAAATACTTATAGGCATTCATTTCACGGCATCAGGGGCTTTCTCACTGGCTAAGGTTGAATTACACAACAAGGGATTGAAAGCTTATTTCAAACTACGGAAAGATTTCCTGAGTCTAAACCCCGGGATATCCACTAGATTAAATGTATTTGACCACACTATAAAGCCAATTGATTTTACTTTATGACTCTGAAATATGAGGAATCCTTAATGTCAATAACATAAAAATAAAACGGTCTGATGATATATTAATACAACAGTGTTATAACAACTTAATAGCTGAAACGTTACATCTCAAATTTTGTAAAACCATATTGGGTTTGAATAAGAAAAGTATGAACCATGCTTCACATAGCTAAATATGTAAAAAGTGTACACTTAATATAGAATTGAAGATAAAGACCATTTTCTTATCAAATGCAGCAACGTTACAAAGGAAAGAGAGAAACTACTGATTTCATTTCATCTAAAGCAAAACATTTTACTAGTTTGCAAGATAAGCAAAAATTATTTTGGATTTTAAACTGTGAAGAATTAGATATATTTCACTCTCTTGGTAAATTTTTACAAAAGGCATTGCCTTAATTTGTATTTCCTGGTCAAATATTGAGTTTTTACTTTTTAATCATATGATAAACTATTTCATGTTTGTATGTACATTTGTATTTTGACATATTTATGTATGGTGTTAAACATAAATATACAGAGGACATTGTATTGAGTGTATAGAACCATACATATATATATACTAATTAAATGTTCCTGTCTGTCCTAGCTCTTTCAATCATCCAACTCTTTCCCTCTCGTACATGTTTATTGAATGTTTTATGTACATTGGATGCTGTATGTACAATCTTCATGTTGCCCCTTGAGGGCCTTAATTGGTAAATAAAGAAATTAAAATTTGTACGATTTTTATACCGTACGAATATTATACCGGGAATCATGTATGTAGAAAATTAAATATTTTTAAAAACATTTTTTCCCGTTTCTTGCATTTTGATTTGTGGGTTTTTTTTAATTTTAATTTTAAAAAACCCTATTTTATTTCAGATAGTTGATCCTGTCATATGGTGTGGCTATTGATTGAAGTACTTGATGAGTCTTGAAATTAAGCAAGCTGATTTTGTACTACAGTCTGTTGCTACTGAGTTTTACAACACCAGAAATGAGTTTCAATTCCTGATCTTGATACATTCAAAAATTTCAAACGATGGCCAACGGATTTTTTGAACTTGTTTTATTCAAAAAGGTGAAGGCACATTTTTGCACCTGAATAAATTCTTCATTATTACAGTTCAATTTTTTCTGTAATATATTGTTCTGTAATATGATTTTTTAAGTAGACAAAAGATAAACCAGCAGACATGTTCACAAAACTTTCCTAAGTTGTGACTTAAGAGTGTTACTCACATATGACTTAGGTAAAAAGTTAGAAAAACCCTTAGATCAGCTTAAGACATACCTTATGATGTAGATCGACGGTATCCTAGAAAAACCTTATCAAAAAAATTATTTTAAAATATTATATTCAGTACTTTAATTTAAGAGACTTTTATGGGGAAAATCACTATGAATTTTGACAGAAAAAAATTAATTAACACGATAAAAACCAGTATATTTCAATTTGTATACATTTTTTAAATAAAGGTATCTATTAAGATTTACAAGGAAATTAGTAGCTAGTAAAACATGAGAATATAATACAATCCAATGATTATTTTAACAAGAAATTTTCTTGAAATTAGACACTCTTACCATACGGGTAATACACGAGAAGGCACCTTTTCATAGAATTCATGGGGGGGGGGGGGTAATAAAATCACTTTAAATTTGCAATGAATAGAATATTAATGTTAGTTACAAGTATGATTATAAAAAAAATTGGTATTAATCTACCTCAAAAATACATTACACAAGTCAATTTCAATTCTTTATTACTTTAATCTTTATAGCTTACTAGTATCAGTATAACATATGTATAACATGAGGTGGTAGTGTATTTACAGGAGAACTTGTGCACGTACAAATAATAACATATACTATACTATATATACCGGTTGAGAATACAAAACAAAAGACTAACAATTATGTAATACAAATAGCATTCTTTTAGAAATGAATTTGCCAAGATCTTTAACAATTTCAGTATTAAAAGTTGAATTAATTTAAACATAGAAGGTTTTTTTTATAATAATATTCTTTCATGTTTAATATGCGCAATGTTCTGTTTAAAGGACAAAGAAATAAAAAATGGAATTCATCTTCAACACTAGTTTTGCAATTTGGACAAAATCTATTTTCTCTATTTGTGTTATTATATCTGCCAGTTTCAATAGCCAGGCGATGTGACGATAGTCGTTATTGAATTATATATATCTGTAATTTAAAATGGGAATAGGTTTTCCTAAATAGTATTGAAAATGCATATCATCGATAAGATATTTGTAAATGGAACACTTTTTCGAATTTTCAACATTTGCAAAAATATCTTGTTTGGCCTGATCAAAAATTCATTGTTTAACAAGTAGTAAATACCATTGTTTATTTTTTGGTTAGTCCACATATAAAAGAAACCGAGGTCAATGAGAATTTTCTTAACATCGAAAACCCAGTTTTTATAACCGTGTTCTTCACAATTAATATAATTAACTTCGTAGCAATGTCTAATTATACAATTGTCACTAATTAGACATTTTTCCAAAACGTAATAACGTTAAACATTCTATAATGTACAAGGGGCACATGGCCTAATCCAGCATATAAATAAGCAGTATTTGTATTTTTCTTAACTCCGAGAACTTGTTTACAGAAATTCTGTATGAAGTGTTTCAATAATGCAACCAATATTATTTCCCCATATTTCTGAACAATAATTAACAATTCCGCCAATAAAACATTCCCCGTATATTTTTTGTAAGCGCAAACAATGCCTTTCTACCTTGTTCAGATAATTGTTTTTCAGCTTTAGTAAATTTGTTGTTAAAGTTGAAAAGTATTCCTAAGTAAGTGAATTGATTTACAATTTCTCAAACATCATTACCAATGTGCCACCACTCACTATCTTTTACTCTGTCGTTGTTTCTGAAAACACAATTTTTTTACTTAATTCATCAAACAAAGCTGCAAGTCTCTTCCAATTATTTTTCAGGAACAAAATGAAAATGTAAAAATTATCTTGCATGGCTTATACTAATTAAAGTAAATTAACTCTTTAGCAAAAAATATTTTCATAATTTATTGGTCAATTTGCAAAGCAATAAATTTAATTTATTTAAATCAATGTTATGATTAAATAGATGAACAATTTTCATTTTCGCCACACAGAGACAATATTTTGTAAAAAAAAAAAAACAAAACCAAAAAAAAAAAACAAAAACGAAAAAAGAAAAAAAACAAATTGATTAATACATAAGCTCACAGTAAGGCACGTAGCAACGGGGGAGGGGAGGGGGGGTTGGTGGTCCATCTTTTTATTTTTGTCAATGTACTGTTTTGTTATATTCATATATAGAAAAATATACGTACAAGCTAATGTGTTGTATAATTTTAAAAAGTATCTATAAAAGGGTTGTAAGGTGATGAGAATAAAGATTTGAACACCCTATTTTACCGATCTTTACAAATAACATCAAAAAACACCAAATAGTTCGGGAAATCGTGATTTAAACTAATGCTGATCTAAAGCTAGGACGACGAAATGCAGGTTCCTGAATTTAGGAGAGCTTAGAGAAACTGATCTTAAACTAAACTGACGTTTGTTAAGAGCATGGTCCTAGGATAGGTTCATGAACATGTCTGCTTGCTTTTACATACTCTTGATAGCCATTTATTAACTCTTCTACTACCATATCATAATAGTCCGCTTGTGTGTCATATGGAGTGTTATAATATTTATGAAATAGATCCCCGAGATCTCATTTCCAATTTGCCCACACCTGGCGGTGTCCTTGCCAAGGTGTTACTAAAAAGTATCTTCCTCTACATGGGGAGTAGCCTATGTCTTAATCTGTATAGAAAGAGGAAGCAGAAAGACAGCTTCCATTTGAGTATCTTTTATTCAGATACAACATTTTAACAATAGATATTCATATTAATTACAATTAAGTTTATCAACATTAATATTCAATACAAAAATCTCTGAAAATCAAATATTAGTTGAACCCCATGGATCTCTTAACATTACTTGTGAGAATGCGCACAAGTGCAATGGTCTTTCCTGTATAAAAAAAAAGGAGACAGAAAGACTACTGGAGAGCTGTGTTTTCCTTACCTCCATTTTATACGCACGGACATTCGCATCCTAATAAGTAAATGCGTCCATACTAATGATTTGACGCAACGTAGTCAGCGATAGACGTTTATTTTTATTTTATGACCCAGCGTCAACAAACTCATCACAGCACTTCATTTTACATTTCTTAATGAGCAAAAACAATTATACGCTATCTATATAACGCGTGTTCTTTAACCAATTTCTATACAATTTCCGTTATGATAACTACATGAAGCTACAGCATTGTCACGGGACTTCCAATTTAGCTTCTACTGAATCATTATTTGAAAACGGGATGAGAATCTTTAGTTAAAAGGTGGGAATTTGCTAAGTAAATCTTGTGCAACAATATCTCATCTGGATAACGGGTCTTCCAACAATTTTTTTGGAATTGCCATGGGTACCAATTGCGCCCCATTGTTAGCAAACCTATTTTATATTCATATGAAGCAGAATTTGTACACGAGAAGAAGAAATAACTTGCTGTGTCCTTTAACTCGAAATTTGTGTAAATCGATATACCCCAGTAAACTCTCCATACAGTACTTTTTATCAAGATAACATAATTCCCAGAGCTAAATCTGATTCAAATTGAAAAAAAAATCTTTAATATTTCAGATGCTATTTACTTATAAAGATAATTTGCAACTGATATTTTAATATCAGCATCTTTTTGTCAATTTTGAAGAAACATTTCTAGTAATGGCAATAATACAAAAGTTCCGAAATATCTTCTTCATGACAACAGAAAAAATATAATTCATACAAAATGAAATTAGACAGTTGTTATGTAAATTTTTATTTACGCATGCTACCTAAACTGTGTTTGGGAAAGGAAAGAAGATACGTACGAATCACTTTCATGCTTGTTTGTTTCTATTGGTTTGTTTTTTTTTTGTACATGTATTTAGAGAATCTTCATAATTGGGTTTTAAAATCTTTATTTATTATGGATACAGTGATCATGTTCATAAAAGTATCTTAAGATATTAAAAATGTCTTAGGATAAATCTTATGACATAATTTTGATACAATTCGTTTTTTCTTAAATAAGATATCAACAAAATATAATGTGAAGTGAAATCAAACTACTCAAATTTCAAATAGTATTGTGTCTATCATAGATATATTGAATATTCAGCTACTCTATATAATGTGGCATTTGATCTACCAATGACGTTTAGTCATTTTATGCGCGCCGATTTCGTATTAACATTACCTTTACGTATACATTCAGTGAATATGCTCCCTAAAAAGTATTTTTTTCCACTCAGTTTAGATATCAACGTGCCATTGTCACCTTATACTTGGAATCGAAGTTCTATGGTCTGAGACATAGTGTTAAACACTCCTTCTAGTAGTTATTAGATACAAAATCCAACCTATGTAACTTCAGATTTGGGGAAGGGAGGGGATTTCTAAAGAACTTGAAGAGGAACCGTCTTGGAGTTAAAGAGGAAACGTTCGATTTCAAGCTTTCAAGTTTTTTCCTTGATATATGTACATGTAATGATATTCATTACGTGATCATTAATTTTAAATTGTGTCCAACTGACCGCTATTCATCAAATAAATATAGATTAATTTTTATATTAATATACGAATTTTCTCTCCCGTCAAGATATTAATATTGATACTTATATTATTATCATCATTTTACTGATACATTGAATTAGATAAAAAATGTTTATTTAGATCTTGAGTGATTCATAAAAACTGAAAATCTTCTGAAATTTTCAAAACAGATTTTGCACTCAATAATACATAAGCCATGTGCAAACATAGATGGGGTGTAGGGTCGGGTCGTTTAAAATTCAAACTAACTAAAATCAATAGGTAGAGTTACTAAAAATAGGTCTTTGAACCACCCAACCCACTCCCAGAAAGCAAATTCAAATATGATGCATCCCATATACTCTCTCTCTCTCTCTCTCTCTCTCTCTCTCTCTCTCTCTCTCTCTCTCTCTCTCTGCAACCACTATTGAAATAATTTTTTCCATTACAGATGAGAATGAATTTCATTATAAGTATCACTTTTGAACCACTATTCATAGGTGTTAAGCCTCCGCGGCCGTCCGTTACTGCAGTAGCCGTCATTCAATATGGCGATGACCACAAAAGGCATAACATTTTCAAGACGATAACTTGCTAAGTAGAAATATTAGAACACGTTTATCGCCGTTGACGAATTATAAATATGAAGTGATGACAGGTCATTAGTACTTACATATTGAGTTTTATCGACGTTTAAAAATGCAACGATGTCAGTAACTATATCATTTGATGACGGTAACTACTGATTGATTAACAAAAGGATTGTTTGCAACTGCCTAAATGATTGTATTGATACCATTATTGTTGCAGTTGAATATATATTTTTTTATTGGAGATAAAGTTACAACACATCAATTATTATTATAAATATTCAATTTAAATACGGGGAGCATTTGTTATACATCAAGTAAAATTAAGCAGACAGCCGCTACAGTAATATATTACATGAAGGAACAATAATAGAGTTCAAGTCTTATTATAAGCGCATTTATGATAGTTTACAATTTCTTTAAACAAATTAGCACACTGTATGTTTAAACCCCATCCCCCTCACCAACCAAACCGACGGAAACATTATGCATATGTATTGGAATTCAATAAATATGTTTTACATGTATGTCAATTTTTCAACTTTGAATTCAATTATGTCGAGTAAACTACTAGTATACGGTAAGAGTTATCTGAACAGAATTCCACCATCAGTATGAATACAAGTAAATCAAACTATCAACGCTTTTAAACATGTGACCAGGGGCCCGTTTCACAAAACAATCTTATGACTAAGATCTGTCTTAAGACCAAACTTTGTCGTAAGTTTTCATCACTGCTGTTTCACAAAACTGTCATATCTTATGATAATCATAAGATCCGTCTTAATCTTAAGATAACCATATACATGTCATAAGTCCAAACGTAACATGACGGCGGCCTTGTTTTGATTCAAAACAGAAGACAATTAAGAAGAGAACGGGTGTTTAGAGATAGAAATAATCCCTTGGACTATATGGACGACGTAGATATCATAGATAAGTTTCGACTACCGCGTTTTCTGATACTAGATTTATGTGGGGAGCTCAGGGTCCATCTGGAACACCTGACCGGTAGGTATGCCATACCCCCATCCCTGCAAGTCATGGTAGCACTCAGATGTTATGCCAGTGGGAACTTTCAGACTGTTAACGGGGATGTCCATGGTATAAGCAAAGCTAGTGTGTCAAGAGTTGTAAATACTGTAACATCAGCACTTGTAACTTTAACCCCAAATTATGTAAGATTTCCACGCGATGACAAAAGCATAAATGACACCATACTGGGCTTTTCCCGCATATCCAATTTCCATAATGTCATTGGTGCCATAGATGGAACTCACATTCCTATAAAAGCTCCAAAAGATGACGAGCATCTCTTTGTCAACCAAAAATATTCCACGTAAAAGATGCGTGTTTAAAAATAACTTAGTGCACATGTAATTACATTTTATACCTATTGAGGCATGTGTCATGTTGCTTGCAGATGGTAATAATGCATCCGTGGTCGTAGAAGAGTCTAGGACATCAATGCCACCTTCAACTCCGGATATGGAAGTTTCTCCGATAATTCCCTCTATCTTCTCGTCTGTGGGTCGTAGTGTAGCTTCTGATGGCAAACACCCCCCTCCAGTCTTTCTCTGCTCTCTCCTATTCAAGGCTAGCTTTTTCCTACTTTCACTGCTCAAGCAAATCCACTTCTTCTTCATTTCTTCCCCCGTCCTGACGTACATGTACCCTGTTTTATTTACTGCATTCACTTTTAATGCCACTTCTTTCCATGCATCTCGCTTTAAAGCATTTGAGACAGTGGAGTTTTGTTTTGAAAAAAGAATGTCTTTCTTACTTTCAACTTCATCTGTTAAAACAGATATTTCTGCAGCGAGCTCACTTAATTTTGTTTCTCTGACCGCACGGACTTTCGATTTCCTACCCGCTTACTGGTCACAACTGAGTGCATTAAAACATCATGCTTTGTTTTTTCTTCTTGAATAGACACAAAGGCAGGGGTGGATCACATTACTTGTAATGATATTTTATATCTCTTATTTTTTGTTAAAATTTTATATTTTAATTTTTTTTTTTTCAAAATTGTATTCCATGTGCGTACATTGTATACTAGTATAGCAAGACAACAATTCCCTTACTTCCGAAAAAAACACTTATGAATACAGCAATAAATGCAATTAAGTATATTTTTAAAAACTTAAGGTAAAACATATGAAAATTGTTTAGATAAGTTGAATATGTTTTAAAAATCAAAATAATAATAGATAAATAATGAAATGAAAATAATCCCAGTGTGAGCGCATCTTTTTTAACATATCGCATTAAAAGTTGTATATGTTTAAAAAGTATATACAAATATAAACATATCTTAAGATTTATAACACTTACGATTGTTTTGTGAAACGCAAGTGATAGATCTTATGATTGTCATAAGTCAGATCTTATGACAATCTTAAGATCTGTCTTATGACAAATCTTATGATACTTTTGTGAAACCCAGCCCAGGTTCATAAAAGATCTTAAGATCTATCCGAAGACTTGTCATGGGATTTGTCTTAAGACATATCTTATTACCACGCTTAGAAAGGATATAAACTGAAGCTATTCTAAATTAAAATATCTTAGATAAACTGTATCCTTTTAAAAATGAAAATATCAACAAAATATGTGAACAATTAATGTGATTGTCAATCATAAACATACTTGAATATTAAGCAAATACATTTTCAAAGATCCCTAGTGTGGTATTTGATTCACCAATGCTCAATTTTGTATCACTCATTACATATTTATCAGTCATTCTCATTTATGTGACTCGATTTTGAAATATCATTGTCGCTCAAGTTAAGATCGTTCTTTCTTAAAGTGAAGGGATAAAATTATACATGTTTTGCAGGACATGTAAATGATTTTGGAAGTTTCTTTCCAATTTATATGTAATAAATCGCCGTTTGAAATGCATTATTGTTATTTCAACAGCCGAATTATAGATGGCACAGTGGTTTCCATACGTCACTATATAGGCTAATGATAATGTTTGTCCTTTTTTTTTATTTTTTATTTTTTTTTATTTTTTTTTTTTTTGCTATTGAAGTAGACAAATGAAAAAATGAAAATATACATTTTTGATGTAATAAAACCCCATCATTTAGAGACTAACGTTTTTGCCATTCGTCAATATTTTTTAATCAAGGATTGATAAAACTTGTCGCAGTGTTAGCATTACCTACCTACCTCCGATAGAAACTAAGCCAAAGACGATATTGTGTGAATAAAGTTTCATTTGAATATATCTTTTTGTAGGCATTTAAGTAGATGATCAGTTTTTACTGTATGACATTTGCGTTGGTAAAAAAAATCGCCATCTTCCGATTCTTTTCACTGTAATATGAATATGGGTTAACAAGTGCTTTCGCTTTTTCTCTGCGTAAACAATACACTCTAAATAATCCTATCCTATATATCCATTGGGTAGTTATATAGCTTAATTTTTGGCGATATTCAAAGTTAATAAAGATGTGATGTAAAAAAAAACCAATAAAATATATGACTTTTTGTTAACAAGTGTTACCGTGAACAAGCGTTGCTTTCTTTTATTTTCGAAACGAATATTACTTATCGAGATTTTTCAAATATCTAGGCAGCCGTGACGTAACAGTAAAGTAAAAACCACTAGTAAGAAAAAATTTACCACAACAGCAGCATTTTTGAAAGATCGCAACATTTGTTACTTAAAGTTTTTATCTTCATGTGTACTAGTACATTCGACTATAGATCATATGACGTTTATGACTTTTTTTTGACAATGCACATACATGTATTGAGAACATGAGTATACAAATCATTATAACGACATCCATTCAAAGCTGTATATATTTTCTTTTTGGTAAAAATATGCACTGACTCTAAGAGCAATGGTAACGGATGATAAGGAGCTTTGTTATGTATAAAGAAGTTATAATACAACGCCCGTTACCGCCTTTATTACACAAAGATACAGTTTTAAGTTATTTCTTTATCGGGTAGGTGTTTTCATTGTTTATATATGTAAAGACACATTTCAATATTTCTCTTGTATAATGATTTATAAGCAATTAATTCAACATGAAAAGTGTATTGAATGAAATAATTGGTCACGGTGTATTTGCGGTTCTATATGGAAGGGGGAGGGGTCCGGATCCCAACTGAAAAATTATATCTACCGTACATAATAAATTTATCGAAAATAGGCCCCTTCTCTCAGCAAACGAAGATAATCCTCGGATCCCCCTCTTAAAGAAATGTGGATCTGCTCAAGCTAATCCAGTAATAATTTAGATTGAAAACGTCATATAAATTCGTCTATAATATTTGCATTCTTAAATGGTAAAATCTATATTAATATTCTTAAAGCAGTAAAACATTACCTGATTTAATTTAACATGATTTTTTTCCTCAGCGGTAATTTACACAGCAGAAATGCAAACGCCGGTATTGGGAAAAAATCAAGGGCAAAAATAATAAAATGAGAGAGGAAAAGTAAATTTTAAATGTTTTAAATTTTTTGTCAATGAACGTTATTATTAGCAATATTGAATTGCCTATTGAAGATATACTTACCTGGTATCATATAAAGGAATGTAGTTAATATAGAGTTTCGTTTAACATCCGTTACTTTATCTTTTCATTTTGTACCACTCAGACATATATATGTTTCTCACATTAAAGTAACTATCTTTGAAATGGATCTTTGTATGTAAGCAAATTTGCCTCAATTGTCCTCGGTTTTAAAGGTTTTACATGTAGCAATAGACTGCTCTATAATTTAAAAGATATATAGAATTAGTGAATTTTTAAACTATTTATTTTTTTATTGCTGAAAAAAACCCACGGTTTTTATAAGATTAACATCCGTTACTGTGATTTCACCCCCCCCCCCCCATGCAAAGAATCTGAGCTAGATTTGTAAATTAAAAAAATTATGTGGGGAATATTTTCAGAAAAAGTATCATAGATGATGTTCTTTTGAAAAACAAATTATTAAAACAATCTGGCAAACTTATTTTTTTAACAACGTAACCAGTGTTATGGAGTAACAATTCTGAGAATGACTGTTATACGTTTAGTAAAAAGTGTGTCCCTTTTTGTATTTAAATTTTATCTCCCATTTCAAAAATCAGCAAGGCTTGGTCACCTTATTTAGAATCGAAATCCTCCGAGACCCGAGACAGAGTTTCAAAACCTCCTACAAGTAATGGTAAGATACACATTTAAACTCTTGTAACTGGATATATTATATTATATGCCGATCAGGCCGCATATTGTTATTTTTAATAAAATACAAATTACAAAAAGGCTCATTTAGATCTACATGTAAATATATAAGATGGAAAACTTTCTGGAAATATAGAAAACGGGAGAATCACATATTTAGTTTAATGAAAATAGGCATCGCACCCTCCCGAAAAGCAAATGTAAATATTATTAGATATTATCCCTGGTTACCAACCATCCCCTCCCGCAAATATTTCCGCAAATAATTCATTCATATGTTGTTTGTATTATATTTAGACTCAAATACAAGTAAAGAAAAATGTATACATGTAGGTAAGTGTATTCAGTGAATCCATCAACTGTATCTCCCAATAACATCCAAATGCATGTACATCTAGATTTATTGTTTGTGTGCTTATTTATATCCCAAAGTACTATTACCTGATGTATATATTAGTTCATCTTAGTTTTAGAAGTGCTGGTTCACAATCTACATGCTTACTGTTGAGTTTATTGAGAATAAGACAGCTGGTGGGATGTCTTAAATAAAGTGAATTAGATATAAAGGTTTACATGATATTTTGTTCTGATATACGACGCAAAAAAGCACTTTTCCTGAATTAATGCCTAAATGTGTATATTGCTACTGCAGTATTTATTTCAATGCAGTTTACATTTCTACACAGATTTGATTTGAACATATTTTATTGTGTAATTACACAAGAAGATTGGAAACAAGTTCTTACAACTTACGTGTTCCTCTCCTGATGATAATACATACAATATACACAATTATCATTTTTATGTTACATGTTACTTATAGTTAATAACTTTAAAGTAGTAATATTCATAAATATGCATTTACAAAGTATTTGCAAATATATAATAAATAGTGTTGGCATACAGTATAAAATAGCATAAACAAGAAAAATTAGTTATTAAATCCTCCAGACTTTAATAAAATTTTGAACTTCTGAAAAAATAAAGCAGTTTGTATTACAAGACAAATTGTCACTATCCCAATAAATCAAATGTGAATTAATTAAGATTGTTTCTTCAAGCCTATTAAAAAGTAGTTCAAATAGATTGTTTCTAGCATTTACATAATTCTTGCACACACAAAAGAATGAGAAACATCCTCCTTTTGACCACAAATACAATTAAGTGATTCAATAATGTTTCTTCTGTACAGACTGACAAGAGGTTCCCAGTCAGTTTCTGTGTAGATGCTTAAATAGGTAACCCAGTAACTATCCTTGCAGCACTTAATTGAACTTTTTCTAATCTCTCCATGTTAAACATATTACAACCGCCCCATACTACAGAAGCATTTACAAGAACTGGTCTAATAAATGTGATATGCATTTTTTAATAAATTTGATCTACCGTGAGTAAACTTTAGTTTTTTCTACACAGGAAATAAATGTGCAAGTTAAAACTTTTTGTTAAAAATATGATTGTACTTTTTAAATCAAAGTACTGAAGTACTGACGGGAGTTGATTTTATCGATTATCATTTATTTTAAAATCAACTTATCTTGCATGGCAATTAGTTTCTAGTCTGTATTTGAATTACGCTTTTTTTATTATGAATTTTCAGACTTCTCCGACAATAATTTCAAGAAACCCCATATGAATCATGTTGTGTAATATTTAAAGATATATTTCAAACTATGTATTAGTAATTGAAACAATTCTAATAATCGTATGGATCCAGGCACTATTGATATCGAACTCTAGTCTCGTTCAACCAGACGCTCGGCTGTCTCCGTTAATCTCCGACAAACTAGAGAGCCAATCGCAGCTTCTCTGACCTTTCTGGCAAACTCGAAAAACACATCGTCTCCGAGGTTGCCGGAAAGGCCCGAGAAGTTGCGATTGGCAGGAAAGCCTCTCTACTTTTCGGAGATTTACGGAGACAGCCGAGCATCTGGTTGTTTATTAAACTCTGGCGTAGGAACACATAAGACTACAAAAATATCTAAATTGTTCGTATTATATAAAATCTGACTATTTTCAAAGTGTTTATAGATAAGTTTCCTTAAAAAACAATGCTTCAGCATACATTACATCGCATTTTTCTATTAATTTCTAGAACCAAGTCTTGTCAGCGGTGATGATTTGTGCTTAGGTCTAAACACTGTTTCACTATCGGTTTGCCAGAGTAACTGCATAGGAGAGTTGATTAAAATCAACTCCCAAAAATGATTTTACGAATGCTTATTTATTTATTTATTTATTAAACTTTCATTTGATTTAATTATTCAATTTATTCAAATTATAGTAGCTGACACCAGTCTCTGAAGTAAATTACATCTTTTTCTTAACTTCGTGTTAGTATTCAACATCGTCCACTTATAAAACACCGCTTGCATTGGATTTCAGTTACATGTAAGAACATGCTGTCGCTTCATATTTCACTAAAAATGTATAAAAAGAACGAAGATAACTAGAAAGCAATAAAAATATCACAAATTAGCAAATTATCAACATGGGAACTTCGTGTCTTTTTGGTCGTCGTCATGTTGGAAGACGGTAGCTGTGGTAACGGCCATTCCTCAATGCCAGTAACTATTAAAACACAGGCTGTGTTGTCTATAGTTTAATTTTAAGATTTATGAAAAGTTTTTTTTATAAACTTACTTATTTTCAGTTTGGTATAAATATCTTTATCACAAGCTAATTATTTTGTGTTTAATATAGGCTAAATATCTTTTGTACAAATTATCTATTTAGTTTTGATCAACCACTCACTTCCTGTTAGCCTAACTAACCAGTTCGGTCACACATTTGTCAATTCTCTTCCATCCTGCATGTTTGATGACTGCCTCAAACATCTTTGCTAGTCGTTTTAATTTTGAATTTTTAGTTTGTCGGTATTGAATCATATTTAAAAAGAATAATTACGAGTGTTGATCAAAAAGTAATGTCACAGATGCAATAAAATCGTGAAAAATCCGCGTAAAGTGGCAAAAAACTTGTGCTTTGAGATATCTACCTATTTCAGTTCAGATCTAAAAATTTTGATGCGTTATTATGATCAATATTTCTGAAGATAATGTATATTTTAGAGTGTTAAGCAAGGAAAATCGCTGCACGCTAGCGACGTCATTTCTTATAGTTCTTTGACGTTCTTGTAGAATTTCTTAATTTGGTACTATATAAAAATTGGCCACGATGCTCTATTTAAAATTCTTAATCCATTTTAATTCATAAAGTAACCATTTACTCTTTTTGTAATCGATGGGGTAATATGATGGATATTTTTTAATGTGCAATCATTTTGCGAAATCTCTTCAAGAAGTCATGATGGTAGCTTTATGATACAGCTCATGGCGTATGAACCTAGTTTTAACTTTCCTTCAGAGCGAATACCTTCTGTCTATTTAATTTATTTATTAACGTGACATATGCTTTTATTAAATATTGGAACAACTTTAAGGGAACCCTTTTCATTCGCTCTCAATTTTAGATTGTTATGTCAGTTCCAGTAGATTTTCTAATGATTTCTATCCATCGAAGCAAAAAATGCCTCGTATCACTATTCACAGGTCCAGTATTTTTATTCCTTGATATATAGACAAAGGGCATTGCGTATATGTCCGAAATGGACGGTAACGGTCCCTAAATTTTCAAAACAGTTAGAAAAAGTATATATCTGTTTCAATATATTGTGTTGTTTTTGTCTTTTTCAAATTTTGGATGCATGTAGTTTATGCATAAATACAAACCTTTTAAAAGACGTAAATTCATGACGCGGCGATGTCACGTATATATCATCCTACAAACATCAATATCTTGTTAAGTGTTCAACGAAATTTAGTCAAAATTTTACTTTAAATCAGAATTTTGATAAAGAAAAGTTTTGATGTATCATTTTATACAATACAGCGCCAGCGTGAAACGTGGTGCATAGTGTGACATTACTTTTGGATCAACCCTTGTACATACGGAAATGGACGTATCATTTTATACAAAACAGCGCCAGCGTGAAACGTGGTGCATAGTATGACATTACTTTTGGATCTACCCTTGTACATATGGAAACAAATTATACAGATAAAACCTTCTTAAAAGTATGGCACGTCATTTTGGTCTTTCATGGTAATTCACATATTTTATATCAAAGTCAAGGCTTTTTAACATCATCGATACCTACTTTTTCAATAAAAGTGGATCACGTAAAACTTGTCACATCGGTCATTTGCAAAATTATTTTGTTTAAAACCATTCGTATTGTGTACATAAGTACTCTGAAGTGCATATTAAAAAGATGCTTGAGTTTCTGAAAGACAACATCTATGTATTTTTTGGAAATCATGTCTTCCAACAATCTGTTTGAATTCCCATGGGTACTAGTTTCGTCCCATTGTTAGCAGACCTATTTTTGTATTCATATGAAGCAGAATTTATTCAAAAACTTGCAATTGTACGTGAAAAAATAAAACGCTCACTGTGGTCTTCAACTCAGCATTCAGGTATATTGACAATCAGTTGTCATATCAGTTGCTACTTCCATACTTACATCGACTCGATATATTCCAGTGATTTTGAAACAAAAGATACCACAGAGTTTGCGTCACCTGTTTCATAATTGGATATTTTACTGGAATGTAAAAGGGCATTGATGGTAACCTAACAACAAAACTTCACGATAAACGTGATGACTTCAATTTTTCTATAGTCATGCAACTTTCCTTACTTATTATGAACAGTTTCTAAGGCGAGGCAAGCTACTGACAAATAAGTTGATAAAACAGGACTATCAACAGTCTCGTTTGAAGTCATCTTTTCGTAAGTTCTATGGTCGATACAACGACCTTGTCAGCAAATACAATCATCCACTGGGTTGCAGGCTGACTGACGTTTTTCATACTTATTGTTAGGCCATAATCAATAACCTGTCAACGGATGATTTTTTCCCGTTTTTCTCGATTACGACAAACAGCAACCGATGGATGCGACCGGTCAGAAGAGGATGCTCACTCCTCCATTGTACCTGACACTACCTCTGTTCCGTGTTTGCTCTGCTCTTGTACTTTTCCTTTGAACATTGTTCGTTAACACCACATGTCATTTCTTAGGTATAAAGAAATTAGTCTACATTTTCCTGTATTGTTATTTTTAGCGTAACATTGAAATGTTTGAACAGATTGCATTGAGTGTTAATAATTAAATTCTCATGTTTTTCATATATAAATATATGGTGTTTATCTGTTCATTTTTAAACGGAGGCTGTATAACTCCGTATATTGTGTTTGTCTTGCCCGTGACGTCAAATAATGAGGATTTCTTAAGCACCATCTAGCGGTGGACATAATCATGAATAATTATGAGATTCAATGAATAAACATTGTGTGCTTCTTTGTCTCCGTCGTATATCGTTCGGGTATTATCAATCAATCTCCCGCGGAGACGTATCTTTCTTAACAGCTGCAACCCCCCCCCCTCCCCGGCAAGTGATTTGGGAAGTCACTATGTTTTTACATGCTGATAATTCTGTCGCGCGTGAAATTTTTTTTAGCTAGAATTGACAAAAGAGCTGAAGCAAACAATTGCCATGATATATATCATTAACACTGGTACTATATTACTGAACTTGAGTTCTCTGGAAATTCAAAATAAATAGCAAAAATTAAGCTCATTTGTTTATTGTGTTCATAGTCTAAACGAGAGAGAGAGAGAGAGAGAAAGAGAGAGAGAGAGAGAGAGAGAGAGAGAGGGAGAGAGAGAGAGAGAGAAAGAGAGAGAGAGATATATATTTGTTAAGAAAAAAGAAGTATACGAATTAAATTCAAAAACACAGTATATCAATCTTTACATCAAACATCACAAACAGTGTATAATACTTTTTTGTTATGCATACTTCTTTTCTCCTTACTTGATATGAAAACTATAAGAACGAAACTTTATTCCCTTATCTTGGAAGGAACACGTGGTGCATCTCGCGCGTTGATTTGATTAACAGGGGTAACACGTGGCTAAACCTGCATGCTATATTCAATCACAGTGTACTATATTCTTTTGTACTAATTGTATGAATACATAATATAATAATTAGTGTATTTCAAATGAATGTAAAATACGCCTAAAACGCTCTTTCTCTCTCTCTCTCTCTCTCTCTCTCTCTCTCTCTCTCTCTCTCTCTCTCTCTCTCTCTCTCTCTCTCTCTCTCTCTCTCTCATAACGATCATAATAAGAGAATATCTGGATCGACGACACTCGTTAATCAAGAAACCCCTTCTGTATGATAGAAGGGGGGGGGGTGTTGTACGGTTAGACGAAGTAGTTTGCAATTTAGAGGTTATCTTTTGACTTGAACGGTGTGAAAACTTCTTGGACATGCCGTTTTCTACCTTGGGTTTGCAAATCATTAAACACAGGAAATAATATAGACTTAAAGTAGTCCTAGTATCGCACTACGTCATAATACGGATTTTACAATATTGGTTCGACTTTTACACAGCGTTTTTGATACCCGGTATTGATTTTGCTCTACATCGCTGTTGTAAACAATGGCAATAATAAGCAATTAGAACGGTAATAAGTATTCTATGAGAGATAGAAATGACTAATGTTGAAAAACTCTATTCTGTGAAAGTAAAATGAAAAAAGAAGTTTCTGATTAACCAGAATCTCAGGTATACTTATATCTTCTTTGTTTTGACCCCCCCCCCCCCCCCCCCCCCGAATTTTTCTTTTTCTTTTACAAAAACCGGTTTAAATTTAGAGACAGAAGCTATTTCGAATTTAATCAATCGTCAATTAATTAATGTTTAAATGATATCTAACATTGTTGACAGATCTAGGCAGAAAACTGTAGCAAAATGTGACTTTTACGGATTTTTTCGTCAGGATCTACTTGGTTTAGAGCTTATAGCGTGAAAAGTAATCCGTCAACATATAATTTATTTTACCATATCTTTTTTCTAAGATGTCAATCTATAGAATAAACACCATAAATTTAAGTTTGAGTCCATAAATTAGTAAATAAATTACCAAACGTGATACTAGCATTACATTTTTTGTATTCTATTTTGATACATCAGGTCTATAAAGCGTACTTACTTACAAAAATTTGCGCAAAATTATTGATGAGATATGGCTTAAATAAATATTTATACTCTATTTTGTATGTTCAGTTCTAATTTTCCCAAAATTTGTAATTATTTTTATGAAAAACGGACGTCTGGCAAATTTCATAATTGTCAATAATTTTCGCAAGGGGGTACACCCGTCTGAGAGGTGATAATAAACAAACTAGCATGTAAACATACATATTTTCTTTTGTATATGTATTGCTAGAATGTTTATTTATCATTTAAAGCTAAGCTTTTAATGATTGAGCCCATTAAGTGCCGAGTATAGGACTACCTTAAACTAAATATACGGAAGAAAAGAAATGTGTACATAAATAGTTTGCATTGTATTTTTCGAGTAATTCGAGTTGTATGCATTTAATAACATGTGCAGTTTCCCATGTTGTTTTGTGATGCAAAATATTTTCCTCCTTCCTTTTTTGGTAAATAATAAACACATTTAAGTAGTAATATAACAAGCTTATAAGGTTTAGATAAGAGAACAACACTAATTATTTTAATATTATCTACCTAACTCTGGTGTCAGCTTGAAAAATATCCTCGCGACCTTAAATTGCCATAATACTAAACCGCTTTGCGAATATTCTAACATGATAAGCGGTAAGCGCGCTGTTTTTTCTTAAATAAAAAAAAAATCATATATTGTCATTAGTTTAACTTCCTCCGAAATGATGCCTCCGTCTATCAGTACTTCCAGTACTTTGATTTGAACAGTGAGACGTTCGCATACCATAAACACATCTGGGGAAAAAATATGACCTTACAATTTATTAACGATCCAAACATTTTGTACACGATCTATGCAGCCGGCATGGACAATACAAGGTCCAGTCTCCAACTGATGATCAATGTGAATAACGATCACTTTATAGGCAAGACATACATTAGTTACTCTTGGCATAACAGATAAATAATTAAAAGGATTACTCAGGATTAAGTATCATTGTAAAAGCACCACATCACTTAGAAATACCCTTGCATGCATACCCTCATCCTATGTATTGATTTTCACAAAAAGCAGTAGTTTGAAATCTATCACCTAATATTACGAAACTTGTGGCAATTTCCTAGTGTCAATTTTCACACATATTTGAAAACATGTATCACCAACACTAAAAATTGACTTATTTTGAAAATTGGATGAATTGTAGCATTTTAGAGACAAAAATACATGGCATCCTGCATGTGATTTCATTTCAAAAGTAGTTATTATAGCAGATGTTATTTTAATTCATGGCCAGGCTATAATTACATGTACGATGCATAATACCGGATGTTGACTGAACAACCGTCGAAAACCTCCGCACAAATAAAGTTTCAACTAAAAAGAGAACGTAGAATATACAGCATACCATTTAGTCAATTTAAGTATACATCTGGGCCCGGTTTTTCGAAAGGTGGTTAAATTTAACACTGTGTTAAGGATAACGACGTGTTAAATCCTAATCAAGTGATTAGCTAACGCAGTAGTTAAATTCTGTTGATCAAAAGCAATTTAACGCATTGGTTAGCTAACACTGTGTTAACTGAGTTAACCACTTGGTAATCACTTGGTTACCCATCATTCTTTTTTACTGCCTATATATGAAGAAAAAGGATTTTGCTTTGAGATTTCAATAAGTTTGAATTTAGTGAATTATCAATAATTATATGTTGAACATCTATATCATTTTCAGGGTTCCATCCTATAAAGTCTGCAAGTTTTCAAAACCTTTCTTTTCTTGTTGTCTATATAACACTGTTAAAGTACAATGTAATAGCTTCAAAATACCATTATAAATTCCTTTCAATATGTAAATAAATGAGGTACATGTATAATAAAACAGTCCAAAAATGTTTCTAATTAATTTATAGGGTTTACCTTACACTAACATTCTATGAAAAGACATCCTGTCTTAGAATAAGAAAGCTTATGCAATTCTGAAAAAAAGTATACCCCATATTGCCAATTCCATTGAGGTTTAAGAAATATATGGTCATTTAGGTGAAACCACCATTTCCACTTTACTCTATTTAACATAGATTCATATGGTTCTTCTTCAGCAAAACATCTTTACTTTTAGAGGTCAATTGTTGTTTAAACTCTTTTAATAAGAAACCTTTTTCAGTACTGCATGTATCTACATGATATTATCATTATTAAAGCACCACATCACTTAGAAACACCCTTGCATGTATACCCTCCTCCTATGTATTGATTTTCATTAAAAGCCGTGGTTTGAAATCTTTCACTGACTTAATATTATGAAACTTGTGGCAATTTCCTTGTATCAGTTTTCAGACATATCTAAAAACAAGTATCACAGACACTAAAAATTGACCTATTTTGATAAATTGGATGAATTGTAGCATTTTTAGTGACAAATATACATGCCGTCCTGCATGTAATTTCTTGTTTTTATTAAAAAGTAAGCTTAACAATCATATTTAATGAAAATCTTATTTATTCTGGTTTCTAATTCTACTCCCTTTTCAACCATGATAAAAAAATTAAGACCTACCGGTGTGATGCCAGCCTTTAATCAAAATAAAAATAAAATTCAAACACACCCGGGTAGCTGGAGACGGATAAGAAATCCACGAAAAATGTTCAAATTTTGCATGTTTTTCTACTTATTTGATGCATAAGTACAACACAAAGATAAAAATAGTGTTGCTTCTTGTTCATTTCAAAAGTAGTTATTTTAGCAGATGTTATTTTAATTTATGTAAAATGTACATTTACATATCCTACTAGAATGTAAATTGAGACAATTGGAAGGAGTGGGTGATTTTTCAACTACGTAAATATATATAAAATTTCACCTTTGGACAGGAAGGAGCTAAAAACTTGATTTTTTACATTTTGTATTCAATGATAATTGCTTTGTCTCAATGTAAACTTAATTTGAAAGAGAAATATGCCTTAAATAAAAGGGTAACTATAACAGAGGCTTACTAGTATTAATGCATATTTTTATACAAGGACATTATAGAAAAAACATACAAAATGAATGTATTAAATATTTAAATTAACATGGTAATTAAAGACTACTATTTGTCATTAAAAAAACCCACAACAATATAACATTTACACCTAAAAACTGTGATAAACAAAAATTAAGTCATCTATATGTAACATTTTGTATATACTTTAGTTTATTTATTTGGTATTTCATATTTGAATGAAATAATCTCAACTCTTATATTATAAAAGTACAAATTATAAAGTAACCAACATACTGTTTTACAGGAGAGAGAGAGAGAGAGAGAGAGAGAGAGAGAGAGAGAGAGAGAGAGAGAGAGAGTGCAAAGGTTTACATTCGTATTGTTTTACATACTTTAATGATTATCATTTCCAGTTTATGGTACTCTAAACAATTTCATGATAAGAACATGTTAGACATGTTAATAGCCCACTTTTTTGCAAAGTTAGACCTAACCATTAGGCACATAGGAGGGTCCAGCCCCCCCCCCCCCCCCCCCACGCACTTTTCTTGCAGCAAACATAATAGTTCCTAAATTAATATACTAGCTCCTTCCCCCCCCCCCCCCCCACACACACACACACACGCATTAGGATTTTCATGATTTTGGGAAATAAGGTTTTTTGTTGTTGTTTTTGTTTTTTTGCTTGTCAAGTTTTTTTGATGATTAGGCTAGCCCCCCCCCCCACTTTCAATTTGTTTCCCTTTTAGGTTAACTTTTACTGGAAAAAATATAGGACAATGTATGTTTGAAACATTCTCCCGAGACTAAGGATTAACTACCCTATAATAGATGTGTTCCATTCCATAAACACATTTTAAACAAATATCTCATACACTGCCAGTTTCCATGTACTATCCATGTCCTCCTCATGTGCAGATGGGAGTTTAGACTTAGAGGGAAAATACTTTACATTCACCATTTATTACACATCATCAAAATTTATTCCTAAAAAATGACATCACATTCCAATCAACACTAAATAGCTGGCAGGTCTCTTCATTAATCCTAAAGGGAACTGTGTCTATCAAATTATACAATTTAATCATTAAAAACTCATCTAAATAAGATGAATAACACAAATCGACTATCAAATATCATTATATTTTATCACATTGAATTGTATGTTAGGGATCATTTAATTAATGGCTTTTTTTCTTATAAACGACATGCAAAAACCCATTTTGAATTTATATTTTAGCAATGAGTGGTTTGCAGGCGATTAACTACACACAGAGTGTTGCATTCTATGAACACATTTTGGAAACTCTCTCATACACTGCCTATTGCCATTCACTAGCCGTGTGCTCACGTGCAGATGGGAGCTTGGAGGGAAAATGTTCAAGTCCTATGGGATTCAACGTTTTCAGTTTTTTTGGTCAAATCCTTCAGATTCTTTATTTCTTATAAGCACAATTTCTCCTCATTGGAAAAGTGATTAAGATGACATTTTACATTTACCAATCATTACACCTCATCAAAATTTATTTCTCTAAATCAGATACCAATCAAAGGAAATTGTGTCTATCATGTTATAAGATTTAATCACTACAAACTCATCAGAATATGGAGAGATGAATTTCACAAAGTGACTATAAAAATATCATATTTTATCACATTGTATTGCGTGTAAAGGATCATTCTCTCTTGTTTTTTTTTTCATATAAATGACATGCAAAAATTAATCCCATTTTGTGTTCATGTTTAAGCGACGAATGGTTTTCAGGCGATTAACTATAACCCAGAGTGTTCAATTCCATGGACACATCTTGGTGGAAAACTACATGTATCTACTGACTCTTTCAATGCTATATCTGTGTGCTCATGTGCAGATGGGAAATGATCAAGTCCTATCTGATTCAACATTTAGAGTTTTGGGGTAATTCTTTCATATTTCTTATTTCTAATAAGCACTAATATTCCTCTGCTATTGGAAAAGTGATCAAGAAGACACTTTACATTCATCAATCATTACACATCATCAACATTTATTCATTAAAATAACATACCACATTGTGATCAACACTAAATAGCTGGCATGTCTCTTCATTATAATCCTAAAGGGAACTGTGTCTATCAAATTATGGGATTTAATCATTACAAACCCATTACAATAAGATGAATTTTTCAAATCACCAATAAAAAAGGTCATGTTTTAACATATAAGATTGAGTGTGAAGGATCAATTTCTAATGTTTTTTCAAATATTGAATGGCATAACAGATCTCATCTTGAATTCAAATTTTAACAATGACTAGTTTTAGGCTATTAACTACCCTAGGTGTATTCCATTCCATAAACACATTGTAGAAAATATCTCATACTCTGCCTGTTTCCATGCACTATCCATGCATGTGCTCAGAGAGAGAGAGAGAGAGAGAGAGAGAGAGAGAGAGAGAGAGAGAGAGAGAGCTGAGAACAAACTAGAAAGAGATAGAATTAACAAACAAGAGAGAGAGAGAGAGAGAGAGAGAGAGAGAGGGTATACATGCACTTCAATTTATAAAAATAATGAGATAAACAGTGATAAATTATAGGTTATATTTTGACCCTTCGATTCTGTTTAGGTGTGTTTATAAACCTGAATGGTACTTCTTTATTTTTTTAGTTTCTTAATGAAATATTAATCCGAGATTCCATGTGACCTTGATTGCTAATTTAATTCAGTCAGGAGAAATCAATTGCAGATTAATTAATGGCTATATATTTTATTCATTTTTCATTAGATATATGTACTACATCATTATTTTTTTTTAACTTGATCCTTTGTCATATTTTACAATACCGGGTAGTTTTCTTTGAACTTTCATTTTATTGTAAACAGATCTATTTTATAATGTAACATTACATTTCTTTATGTTAGCTAGCTGAATAAATTTGGAGATGGGGGGTGGGGGGTGGTCCACGAACTGTCTGGTGTCGATAGCAAGCCTAGTTGGGGAGTTAAAACCACATTGGAATGTCGTGCCAGAGCTGAGTCAGATTAGAAATATGATACTCCGCTGAAACACATATGCAGCGTTTATCAAGTCTGGGACAGAAAAACGAATGAAGAAAAGGGGCCCCAAGAGAGGATGAGGTTAAACACATATGCAGCGTTTATCAAGTCTGGGACAGAAAAACGAATGAAGAAAAGGGGCCCCAAGAGAGGATGAGGTTAAATTAAAAATCACATGAAATAAAAAAATATATAGAGAGAGCTAGAGATCAAATCAGACAGAATAGATTAAAAAAAAGTCATTTAAAGCTTTTTTTACACAGGGTTAAGACATAACAGACATGCACACACAGAGAGCGGAGAGAGACAGAGAGACAGAGAGAGAGAGAGAGAGAGAGAGAGAGAGAGAGAGATTAAGACAATTGTATATAAAAAAGGGAGAGATATATACAGAGTGAGAAAGAGAGAATGAGAAAGAAAGGGGAATAAAATAAGTGATAGAAAGTTAAAAGATACAGATACAGATAAAAACATGGACAGAAACATCTCTCAAAGAAAAAGACATTTAGCAAGAATACAATGGAGAGAGAGAGAGAAAGAGAGAGAGAGAGACAGACAGACAGACAGACAGACAGTGAGAGATATTGATTGGAGACAAAAAAGGCTCAAAAAGAGAGATAGAGGGATAGAGAATGAAACAGAGAGAGAAAGAGAGAGAGGGAAAGAGAGAGAGATAAGAGGGAGAAAGAGAGAGAATTTAGAGAAATAGAAAAAAAAATATGAAAGACAGAGAGACAGAAAGATCAAACAGATGAAGAGCAGATAGAGAGAGGTTTTTATATGTATATACATAAGGAGAGAGACGCAGACAGTGAGACGGAGGCAGACAGAGAGAGAGAGAGAGAGAGAGAGAGTAAATGAGAGATTGATTGGAGGCCAAAAATGCAGAGACAGGGAAAGAGAAAGAAACAGAGAGATAGAGAAAGATAGAGGGAGAAAGAGAGAGAGAGATTATAGAAATAGGAAAAATATGAAAAACAGAGAGACAGAGAGATCAAACAGATGCAGAACAGTAGAAAAAATAGAGAGAGGTTTTAAGATAAATGTATATACATAAGGAGAGAGACAGCTTATCATTACAAACAGGGGGTTTAATTCATGCCTAATTTTAATCAAAATTTACATTACATGATATTGAATACATTGATATACTTATGAAATAATAAAAAAACAAGTTCTGGATAGATGTATTTAAAGCATGGGTTGACCTGCATAATACAATAAAGTCTGGTGTAGCTGCAGACTCACCATTATTTTATAACCCTTTGATCCATATTAGAGGGAAATCTTTTTTTAATAAACAGCTACTATTTGACAATAATATTTGATTTTAGTCTAGATATATCAATGATATCATGGAAGAAGATGGTACTTTTTTTAGTTTTGATAAGTATTGTGATATGTATACAGATGTAAAGGTCAACTTTTGAGAATATGCAAGCATAATCCATGCTATGAAGACATACATTAGACATACATACATAAACCTGCTTATTAGAGAAAACATTACACAGTTATGAAATGTAAAAAGTCAAAGTTCTTCTATGATATTTTACTCAGTAATATCTCTGTGACAACAGGTAAAAGAAGGTGCCTGGAATGAATTATTGAATATAGAGGACATGGAGTGGAAAATAATCAATAAACTACCTTTCATAACAACAAAATTAAGACTGTAAACTTCAATGGTTCTAATACAGAATAATTGACAAAATTTTAGCAACAAACCCTTTTTTTTCAAAATTAAAAAAGTAAACCCTAAAACTTTTGTCACAGAGAAGAGGAAACTATAGAACATATTTACATATATTGTGGAATTGTGAATGTGTTCAATCTTTATTAGAAAATTTTAAACATTATTTAGAAGAAAAAAATCAATTTTCAGGTTACATTTACCAATAAAATCTTTTATTCTAGGCACCATTGGTAAAAGCAAAAATATATCCTTATTATCTTTTTTCTTTGGTTAAAGTACTATATTTACAAAATAAGATGTGCTGAGAAACAGCTGAGTGTTTTTTATGCAATGTCTTCTTCAAAGCACTTCTATGAAAAAACAGAAATTTATTTTTTATAAAAATGGTAAAAATGAGAATTTTGATACTGGAATCCAATTTTTACCCCCCTCTCTCTCTCTCTCTCTCTCTCTCTCTCTCTCTCTCTCTCTCTCTCTCTCTCTCTTTCTCTCTCTCTCTCTCTCTCTCTCTCTCTCTCTCTCAAATATATATGCATTGTATCTCTCAGAGAGAGAGAGAGAGAGAGAGAGAGAGAGAGAGATTGAAATTTTATTTTATGTGATGATTGGTTGAGTGGTCACCTCATTTGAAATTCGGGAAAAAAATATTTTTTAGACTACACAGTAGATAATTAAATATTACATTCAGATTGATAATGAGAAGTTTTTTGGTATGAACCTTTAATTAGATCGGGCTCGTAAACCGGAAGTCTTCAAGAAAACCGTGTCGATGGCGGGGAAGCTGAACGTAGGCGTCGTATAAAAAACTATTGGGCGAATCGAAAAGTAATCCAAGCTGAGGCAATGAAGGTAATAAGTATTTCATAGGCACTACTATGCATGCTTGTATTTATTTTTTGTTTGGTTTGCTTCATAAGGTTTCATTTCTCGATCGAATTTTGCATCTTCAAGTTGATTTCAACTGTTCAATCTTCAATGACGCCACCGGTTCACATGCAGTCTGATATGAGAACCTATTCCGAATCATATCACTATTCCATCGTGTTTTGGGCTACATATTACGAACTTCTTGACAAATTATTTTGGCAAGATGGTGAAGGGTTGATAACAATTCATGTAATTTGAGTTCTTATCACCTGGGTTTTACACTAACTTGGTTTTTTGCTAGCCATGTGGGCTACTAATCTTCATCATTCAAGGGGCCCACATCAAAATTTAGTTGCCCAATCTTTTATTTTAATAAAAGAAAGAAAAATATTTTTAATCTCATTTAATTACATGTATATATAAATTCAAATTCAATTTCTATTTTTCTTAGATTTTCAAACACTTCATTTTCTAAAATCTAATAACTCAGATCAAACACATTTCTTGTTGTTCCTTTACAGCTGTTTTAGTTGATTCATCTCTTTTCTCTTTTGAGAAGTGGACGGGCATAGCCTACATCCACTTCTCTTCGTTAGCCCTCATATTTTGATTCTGGAAAATGTGTTAATGTCGGAACCGAAGACGGTCTACGCTTCTCCCCATGTTTTAACTCCAGTTTCCCTGAGTTTTTGTAACAGACCTATTATTTCTAAATTTTAACATTATTTCAGCCATATATCACAAATAATCAACACTTACCCACTGTCAAATCATTTTTGCAATTTAAATTAACCCTAAGGCTGCTGCTTTAATTTTCGCCAAGATGGCCACCACTGCTGAATTAATTAATTACAATTCATGGTAATTGACCATCAAGTTTTAAAATAATATATCTCTGTCAGCAACTATTTATTCAACAGTTACCAAACTTATATTTAAATGCAAGAGAAAATGTTGAAGATTTCAATGCAATGCTCATTTTCCTCATTTTACTTGTATTTATCAATCTAGGTACGTTCAAATGTGAAAATCAATTAAAACTAGTAGACTTATTGTTCACGGAACAAGTAGAGGCCTTTCCACCTTTCACAAAGATTAAAAAAAATTCCCAAAAATGTTAATAATTAGAGAAAAATCAATATCCAAGAATTAAAAAAAAAAAAAATTGGTTCCGCACATCCGTATCCATCTGAGAACCCTAAGAATAATAGGCGAGAGTGTTACCACTACGCTATGTCGCTTGTTTCTTGAGTGAAGGTAAAAATTGTTGAGTTGTGTAGTCAATTTGGATGATGATAGAAAGAAGAGATGGAGCGTTCTTCTGTCCATCTGAAGTTGATACCCAATGTTGGGAAACCTTTAGAATAGAGAGGGGCTTAGCGATTGGTTGAGAGAACAGTATTTGTTAATCAGTTTATTAATTAAAATCAGTGCTGCTTGTAAACAATGTGGCCAGATACAGTTCAGGTCACAAGTAAAATATATTCTCAAGGACTACAATGCTACAAATAGTGATATTTCTATACAAGTACCCTATTAAGATAGTGTTGATTATGAATTGTGAAAACCGTGACCCAAGGACTAATACTAAGGCCCCAAAAGATGTCCAAAGTTTAACATAGACTTATATAATGGGAAAATGATTTTAAACTCTTATTCTTTTTAATAAAAGAAGTATTCAAAAATAAAAAAAAGAAATTTCCATGATAAGTTTATATCATAGTTAAATTATCATTCTGGAAATATGTTTATCGACTAGGTTTTCGGAATTTCGATCCTGACATCAATTACTAACATATCCATTGAGTGATCGGGATCAAAGATCATAAATTCAAAAAACTTCAAAAGGTGTGGATCTAAGTTCTTAGGAAGTTTTAATTCACAAACACACAGTTAGGAAAGATAGAGGAACAAAAGATAATAAAGGTTATGGAAAGAAAAGTAGGAATCATTGATAACTATATCAACTATATATAGGCTTTCCATGTTTTTTGAGTTCAGTCTATAAGACAGATGAGAATGCAAAATCTAACATGTCTATGAATGTCCTCACCACACCTGCAATATTTTATTTGATGAATCCATAAAGAATCTTTAAATGATTGAAATACAAAACATAGACAATAGTGAATTATCATCTTTGAATTATTCAATGAATATTTTTCAGTGAAATGGAATTGTTTTTTTTTTTACTGCAAATGGGTATTTTAGAGCTTAAAATTAAGTGCATTTGATGTGTAAAATAATTATGAATACAAACATGCCAATTGGCAAAGATATGATTTTTTCTCCTTTTTAGCTCACCTGAGCTGAAAGCTCAAGTGCTGTTTTCTGATCACAGTTTGTCCATCGTCTGTTTGTCTGTCTGTCTGTCTGTCCGTCTGTAAACTTTTCACGTTTTAAACTTCTTCTCTAAAACGGCTTATCCAATCTCAACCAAATTTGGCACAAAGCATCCTTATGGAAAGGCAAATATAAATTGCAGAAATGAAAGACCTATCTTTATTCAAAGCTGAAAACCTTGAAACTGTAGAAAAAGGGGGGTGCATTTTTAAAAATTCTTCTTCTCAAGAACTACTGAGTCAATTCAACGTAGTTTAGCATAAATTATCCTTATGGGAAGGAAAATATAAATTGCAAAAATTAAGGGCTAATTCTGTTTCAAATTTGAGTAATTTATGGAAATTTATGGAAATGATAATAAGACAGAGAGAATGAGGGTCAATCGGTTTAACTTCGGGTTTGGTATTCCATATCTCAAAACCCTCTTTGAAACAAAGAAGCGGTCATTTTGAACGTATAAGAAATGGGTCAATCTGACAAAGATGAATTTGGTTGTTGTGGAACAGTTTGCTTGCGAAAGGAATATTTGAAACGTGCAAGATACATTAATGCTGATTTTGTGGAGTAAATTGAGATTAGATATTCCAATGCATTGACATTTTCACCTTTGACGGTGGTTTTAGCTTGTTTTGATTTTCGTTTCGTTTTCATGAATTACGGTTTGTAACTTAGGGGAACTATCGCCTGTATTTTGTAATTTTTACGTACCAATCAAATATAGACATCGGAAAGTAAGACAGCTGACTGTTACTTGCAGAAAATAAGATACATTAACAGGTATGGTACTTTAACAACTAAAATACAAGTTCTAATGATAATACGGTATGTGTTTTGCGTAATAGTTGATTACTGCAATGTGTTTTAGGCTAGTTAAAAGTATTTTCTCGTCTATTCAGTCTAAACGGAGATTAATTTTGCTGATGAAAATACTAAGTGCGTGTACATGTAGCAGAGACATGAATAATTGTTAGCTCACCTGAGGTGAAATATACAGAAAAATATCTTTAAAAATATTCTTCTCAAAAATCAATCATCCTCAAGTAGTGTAGATTCAAGCTTGTCCAAACCATGATCCCTGGGGGAACGGTGGGGTCCCAATGAGGGATCAAATTTTTAGATACAAATGTATAAAGAAAAATCATTAAAATCTTCTTTTCAAAAACCAGTTAGCCAGAAATTTTGAACTGTGGAAGCTTCTTCAGGTAGTGCAGATTCAACTTTTTTCAAATCACGATCCCCGGAGGTAAGGTGGGGCCACAATGGGGGGTCGAAATTTTGACATAGGAATACATAGAGAAAAATCTTCTCAACAAAAACCAGTAGGCCAGAAAACTGTAACTTGTATGGAAGCATCCTCAGGTAGTGTAGATTCAAATTTGTTCAAACCATGATCCCAGCTAGGGGTAGAGTGCGGCCACAATGGGTGGGTCGAATTTTACATAGGAATACATAGCGAAAAATCTTTAAAAAATTTTCTTCTCAAAAACCAATTGGCCCGAAAAGCTGTAACTTGTGATGAAGCATCCTCAGGTAGTGTTGATTCATTCTAGTTTTTTTCAAACCATGATTTCAGGGGATAGGGTGGGGCCACCATGCAGGGTCAAATTATGGTGGTGCGTGTAATTCGGTATTATCTCTACGCAATAGTTGATTAATGCAACATGTTCTATTAAGATGTTCAGCAATTTCAATCTAAACCGAGATTATTCTCGCTGCTAGAAATATATTACTAAAGTATATATATGATAAAAAATAAATTGAGTTTTTTCTTTGTTTAAATTCCTATAATTTTACTAACCTGAGAGTCAAGCTTCGAGTTATAAGCAAGATACAGAGCTTTGCGCACAATGCTACTATATGTTTGTACACAAAGCTGAGGTCATTCTTTAGTTTGTTTATATTTTAAATGCAGCTATGCTGAATAGGAAATACCAAGTTTAAAATTCTTAAGTTGAATGTAATACACTCATGTGAACAGAAACATGACTCAAACCAAGCTACGTATCTTGCTTATGATTGACACTGTAATTTTGGTTGATCAATAGAAATGTCTTGCTAAAAGGATGATATGCTGTAATTACTTTCTGGTGCCCCTTCTTCAACGATGAATTGCATAAAATCTACACAAATTTTTGATAGTTTTTCAAACACAAGTGAATGAAAACAATGCCTTTTAAACAGTTTCCATAGGCCTGACACATTATTATTATGAGGATAAAAGCATTATTAATGTTCTTAAAAAATTATTGCAATGGAAAATCATCTTTGTTTGTACACATTTGTTGTTTTTTAATAAAGATGAAAATAATATATTGGAAGGGCCTTGGTACAATAGAGCGACATGCCTGCCAATACATTAATTTGAATTATAGCTCTTTAACATATGTGACAACATTTTCAGTTAAGTTTATTTTCTTCAATCAAGTGAGTAAGGATATGAAAGGTCATACGAAATGAATTCATGCCTGGGAAATGACAATTGTCTATAATGGAGAAGGCCAATTAAATTTTTCAATGTTTTTAATTTGAGGAATTGAGTGCATTCATTGTGGTGCATTGAGGTACACTTTTCTTCTTTCACATATAGAATTTTTGAAAATACAATAAGTAGCAAGTAGTGGAGGAAGAAAATGTACCTTTATGCTCTCATGTATTTTAATCATTTTATAAAGTGATTGGGGGGGGGGGGGGCTAAAATAAAGGGAATTGGAAGTTAACCGTGAACACCAACTGAAAATTTAGTTATTTATATTGCGAATGATCTTATTTTCGGTAAAATTGTATTCCATGAAGGTAAATATGTCAAAGATGCAAAAATAAGTAAAAATTTGGATATTCATTTTTGGTTAATCTACCGAGGGGCCACATGGCACAATATCCTTTGAACGCCCATATAAAGCCAGTGTTGCTTAGGTGAGCGATGTGGCCCATTGGGCCTCTTGTTATGTATTGTTTAATATATGGCAAAATTCTGAAATATATGAGACTTTTACAATTTTTTTTCTTTCAGAGTTCACTTCATTATAAACTCTTTTGAAATAAAATGATACAAGAACTATTTTTCAGGTGAGCGATATGTGGCCCATGGGCCTCTTGTTTAATGTTGTTCTGGTTCACATTCTCGGACTGCACACGTCTCTCAGTATAGATATTGATCAATTAAACAAGAATTTTCATAAACATCATTAAAAAATAATTTAGAAACGATGAAGGTTCATAATCCTCCATTTTAGTGTTTAAATAATTTTTCCTCTCTGGTGAATGGGATATTGAATGGCAGTGGATCAACACGCGACAAGCTTACCTCGAGATCGAGATCAAATTCTCGCTCATTTCTTGGCACAAAGTCCATCAAAGACACATAAATCAATAAATTAACATCTTCTAAATTATGTACTGTAGGATTAAATCCATCAAAATTATTTTTTCTTTGCTATCACTGTGAAAAAACTTCATTCTATGTATGCTACAATTCAAAGCATTTCTCCGAAGTTTACAGCTCTATAGACTTTATTTTAAACTATGGAAACTTTAGAAACCTTACGAAAACATCAATTGACCAATCATATTTCATTCCCAAGAATAGCCATCCTGTTTTTGTTCAAAGCGAGGCTTGGGGAAACCTTAGATAACTTGCTCTTGGAAAAACGTCAATAGTCGCGCATAGCAGTGGCCGACCTGAAATTTCAGCGTGACAATTGTCGCTCGTAGCGGCCTAAGGGATAAATCGCCAACACTAAAAATTAGTAGCAAATGGCAAGTTAGCGACTGTTAATTTCAAACCCTGATCATGTGATGTAGAGCCATTTGAGCGTCAAATCATTTTCGCAACTTAAGGTCAAGATCTAGTAAATGAAAGGTGCCTACAGGTTAATGAAATTCAAGACATAAATTCTTTTGATGATGCTTCACAACAATATCTTTGTTTCATAGGGTGTACTGGGGCTTAAATTTTTGGTAGACACAATGAAAAATCATGTTTTAAACAACCATTTTCTATGAAATATGAAGGATAAGATTAACAAATCTCAGAGTTTTGTCCATTTTTGACTAATGAAATGTACCGTATTTTTGGGGCATATGTCGATGTGGGGCATAGGCCGAATTGCTAATTTTTAGACAAAATTCAAGAAAAATCCTTAGACTAGCCGAATTGGGGGATAAGCCGATTTTCAATCGATGATTACTATAGTGAAAGTATGACAGCTGATTAAGGAAGTCATCGTATTAAGTATATATTTTTAGAATATCAATGTAGAAAGTCAAAAGAGTAATTAAAGTTATTAAATTTGCTTAACAGATATATTTTAAGCAATTTTTAAAAATTAATCTGTGTTTTGTGGCTGTTTGGTCTCTTCCGTATTCGTCGGTATATCGTTATGTATCGTAATTTTACATAGTGTAAATTTAATTGCAACACCAACCTCCGTGGTTCTGTCTGGTAGAACTAAGTATAATATTTTACCAAACCTTTTATATTTTATTAATACCTTATTGCTAAATCTCATTTAATCAAGTTATACTTTGAAAGCTACTTGTAAATACGGGTATGGCGTCCATTAGCTCAACACGTGGTGTCATATTCAAATAAAGTTATCCCCTGTAATCGCTATGAATGAGAAAACGAAATACCAAACATAAAATATTTAATTTGTGTTCTTTCCATTAATTAATTAAATAGTGACTTGCCGTTATGCAGAGAAGTTGTAATGTTAAAAACACAGTTAATGCAATGAAGTGTAACGGTGTACACTAGGCTACGTGCCCCCAGGCTGTGTTTTAGTCACGGTTTCACACCTTTGTATATACACACGACACCAGAATACCATTATTTCATCCAACAGAAAATTAATTGTAAAAACACAAAGCATTTGATTTATTCTACACCCAAGACAAGTGATTCCCACGAACGCAGACATGAAGAATTCACAAAAATTCTGTCATATTACATTCTACCCGGTTTCGTTTTTTTTTTTACTACGCAATAATAGTTTCCAGGGTTCATACACGAATGTGGGAAAAAAATTCTTTTGATTGGGATTGTAAGGAAATACCTCGTACAGTACTGTACATTTTATTACTCATGATGTCATTACAAAAATTATCAACAGGACAACTATCGAACAATAGTTCAAACGGATGAAAAAAAAACCCAACCCACATAATAAACTGCTACAAAAGTACAACGGATAAAAACAGTGGATTTTATATTTTAATGTTAAATTTTTTTAACTTTGAGTCTAAGATTAGCTGATCCCGGGGGATAGGCCGGGGCTCGCTCATCGGAGAAAAAAAATTACGGCCTATGCCCAGAAAAATATGGTATTTAAAATGCCTACAGTCTCTCCTAAAACAACGTTTAACAAGCCCTTGACCTCTTTAAAATGACGTCAAATTGAATATAGGTACCAGGATTCCTTTTCCCAGGGTGCGTCAATTGAGAAAGTTCAAGGTCATTGTTTAAAAAATCCTTAATTCCTGTCTGTGTCATGTCTTGTATTAATTGAATTAATTAGAAGCTAAAATTTGACACAAAGCTTGCTTGTCTCAGGCCATATAGAATTATTTTTTAGATTATCATCCCCGTCTCTCTGAAAATGACCTGCCCCGATGTATTTTTTTTGATTGAAAAAAAAATGTGCGGGAAAAAAAATTTCGGAAAAAAATTAGGCACAGACTAATAATTCAAAATGTTTATATTAAATGACTGCTTGACGTGGTATTTCGTTTAAAGGATAGAAATTGGTTTGTGTACTTATATTATAGCATTAACAGTTTTAAAAATAGAGCAGTTGTTATTTATAGAAAATGGACAGTGAAATAGATTCATCCAATATTTTCTATAATAGCAAAAATACATGAGTTATGATTTTTTTCTTAGCGGGGGGGGGGGGGGGGTGTTCAATTGTGAGCTTAATTAATTGCTCACAGTACCTCTAGTTTAAATTTAATTGAATTTACCGTATTTTCCGATGATTAGTCGGTATTTATTTTCTCTGAAGCAGAGCACCAGACTTATCATCTAAATCGACTTGTCTAAGGCTTGAGGTCAGAAAATTGTTAAAAATAGCATTCAAAATCTTGGTTTTAATCATCTTGAGTTGGCTGTGTGATTGGAAATTACCTTATTGAATTCATTGTTCATCTTTATTAAGTATTGTTTTCTCTCATTTGTTAACAGTAGTATACATAATAATAACGGTAATTTAAAAAATGGTTCATGTCTTTAATCAATTGAAAATTTTACTGTTCTGTTTTTTTATAAATACATCGTCACATGGTTCCATATATCACTAGACTAAGTGGGAAGATAATACTGTAAAGTAAAATTAAAACCAAAAATGAATGGAAAAAATTATTGCAGTACAGGGAATGTTTTTAATTTTAGTTATTTTATTGGTAAAGAGTTGTTAGTGGAAAGTATAAATAAGAAATGGTTTTTAAGTCAAATTAATTCTTTAAATACATAATCGGCAATTATCAATACTTTTGTTTATACAATAGGCTGACACCAGTTGTGCTAAATAATGTTCATTGATTAATTATTGTCCAATTCTTTGAAAGTTGTAAAATTAAAATTTTAGGAAACGTATATATGTCTTATATCGTCATTATCAAATCGGACAAGTGATTGGTCTATTTCTAACAGTGTCTATGTAAAAAAAATAGCGTGTAACGTAACTGCATTACTGGATACAAAGTAAACAATTTCATTAAATCATAGTAATTGCTAAGCTTTCTGCACTTGAGATCCCCCTTTGAAGTCCAAAACGAGACAGGAGCATGCTTCTGACACTGAAAATTGTTAAACAAACATTGACCACGCACCGAGTCAACAGGTGGCTTGTTACGTAATGGTGTACACTAGCGATTGTCAGAGTGGATATTTATTTTAATACATGGGAATAAAATATTTCTGACAAAGTAAGGTTAGTTTACTCTCATACAATTTGCATAACACGCGATATCGGGAATTGTATACAATGCAAGCGACTTTATAGATGTTACTGGTATTTGAAAATACAATGCATAAGTATAAAGCGTAATTGTTTAAATGTTAATCATTAATAATAATTGGTAGCAATATCGGGGACATTCTGTCGTCATACACTAAATAATGTTACTTGCAGTTTGATACGCCATGTTAAAGCGATAAGTTCTATGTGTTGTCTGAATTGACGTATCGTAGGATTTTTTTTTGTAAATTTGGGCTAAAAATGAGCAATTCAACTAGGTGTTTGCATAGACGATTCGTCCAAAAAAATACGCCAGTTACTGTACTTTATCTTTGCAGTCAGTCCCTATACATGTGCACACAAGCATTTTTAGAGGCATACTTATATGTATTACTTGCAATTATCTGTAAATTTTTTTTCTTTATTAAGCACATTTGCTTCCAAGTTTCCAATATTTTCACATCAAATAAACAGTTCTAGCATATCGCAACCAAGCTAACACCATCGAGTGAGCTTTGTGCTATTTTTAGCTCACCGAGACGAAGTCAGGGGGAGCTTATGCTATACCCTCGGTGTCGGCGTCGGCGTCGGGACCTGGTTAAAGTTTTTGTTGCATGTCCTGTATCTAAGCTATTACTTGTCCTATCTTCACCAAACTTGCATGGATGATGCATCTGGACCTACTTATGGACTTGAAAGACTAGGATGCTGAATCTGAGTCCTAAATTTCAGATGCTGGAGGAGGTTTAGGTTGTTGGACCAGGTTAAAGTTTTTGTTGCAGGTGCCCTTTGATAGCAATATCTAAGTTACTGCAGGTCCGTACTTCACCAAACTTGCATGGATGGTGTGTCTTATGATACTGATGCACCAGACAGGCTTGAATGCTGAATCTGAGCTATAGGTTTCGGATGCTGGAGGAGGTTAAGGTTTTTGGAGCAGGTTAAAGTTTTTGTTGCAGGTGCCCTTTGATAGCAATATCTAAGTTACTGCTGGTCCGTACTTCACCAAACTTGCATGGATGGTGTGTCTTATGATACTGATGCACCAGACAGGCTTGAATGCTGAATCTGAGCTATAGGTTTCGGATGCTGGAGGAGGTTAAGGTTTTTGGAGCAGGTTAAAGTTTTTGTTGCAGGTGCCCTTTGATAGCAATATCTAAGTTACTGCTGGTCCGTACTTCATCAAACTTGCATGGATGGTGTGTCTTATGATACTGATGCACCAGGCAGGCTTGGGTGCTGAATCTGAGCTATAGGTTACAGATGCTGAAGGAGGTTAAGGTTTTTAGAGCTGGTTAAAGTTTTTGTTGCAGGTGCCCTCTGATGATGATATCTTAGTTACTACTGGTCCTAACTTCACCAGACTTCTATGGATGGTGCATCTTATGATACTGATGCACCAGACAGGCTTGAATGCTGAATCTGAGCCATAGGTTTCGGATGCTGGAGGAGGTTAAGGTTTTTAGAGCTGGTTAAAGTTTTTGAAACAGGTGCCCTCTGATGATTATATCTTAGTTATTGCTTGTCCTAACTTCACCAGACTTCCATGGATGGTGCGTCTTATGATACTGATGCACCTGACAGGCTTGAATGCTGAGTCTGAGCCATAGGTTTCAGATGCTGGATATGGTTAAGTTTTTTGGAACGGGTCACATGTTTAATTATAGATGATAGTACTATTTCAAACTTGCATAGTTGACTAAACTGTAATATGAATGAATCACAGAGGAAGCTTCAGATGCAGAGCTTGATCTCATTTATCAAGGATGCTAAAAAATATATCTTAGTTATTACAGGTCCTAACTTCACCAAACTTGAATGGATGGTGTGTCTTATGATACAGATGCACCTGACAGGCATGGATGCTGAATCTGAGCCATATGTTGTGGATGCTGGAGCAGGTTAAGTTTTAATTGCTAGTGCCCTCTGATGATGATATCTTAGTTATTACTGGTCTGAACTTCACCAAACTTGCATGGAGATGCGTCTTATGTATACTGATGCACCTGACAGGCTTGAATGCTGAATCTGAGCCATAGGTTTCGGATGCTGGATGAGGTTTAGATTTTTTTGAACAGGTCACATGATTTATAGATGATAGCTTGCATAGTTGATTTAACTATATTATAAATGAAACGCAGAGGTTGCTTCAGATGCAGAGCCTGATCTCCATTATCAAGGATGCTAAAGAAATCTCCTACCTCACTTAAACCTGCTTGATAGAAAGATGAGGTTGTTGTTAAATGATATAACACGATTCCTATGATAAAGTATTGTATGATATGAAACACTTTTGTTTAATATGATACAATATAATATCATATGTTATATTGTAAAAAGTTATATGATATGATATGATATTGTATCAATTTTTTTGATATTTTATGATTTGATAGTGTATCATGATATTGTTTTGTATAGTATTGTATATTATGATACAATATTATATTGTATCATATGATATTGTATAATATGATATTGGTTTCTGTAATTTACAATTATATCAAGCTGAACTGTATTATATGATATTGTAATATTATATATTATCGTATCATACGATATTGTATAATATGATATTAGTTTATATGATATATTATTGTATCATATGATACAATATGTATGTATAATATTGTATTATATAATATTTTACTTTATCACATAATATTGTAATCATTTGATATGATACAATGTTATATCAAATTATATTGTATCATATGATACAATATCATATTATGTATCAAATATTATACAATATCATACAATACAATATATCATACTATATTATACAATATAATATCATATGTTTCAATGTTATGATGTATTATGTAATATGATATTGTATCATATAATACAATATTGTATTACGAGGGTCAATCAAAAAATACGAAGACTTTTGTCATAGTTATGTTACTTAACGTCGTATCATTACTAAATTTGGTAGACATAATTTAGCAATAGTTTCAAAGAATTTGCAAGGAAAAAAGTTAATTAATTTCTTTATTTCTAAGAATTATTTAGAATTTAATCCTGCAAAAATGAGGTCACGGCGCACGGTCAAAATTTGTGTTATGTCTACAATAAACCATATAATGTTGAAAGTAATATCTCTATTAATTGGGCATAAAACCAAATAATATTGAAACTTCAAATTTAGTATAGTCATGGTATTCTATGTACCAAATAATGAAGGGATATATTGTTTTGTCGAACAGATATTAGTAACTAAAGACAGATAGTCCTCTTTAGAGTTGACTAAAAACATCGACGTCGCCGGACGTCACGGCGCAACGTGAAGTACAAATAAAATGGATCTAACTCAGGAAAAAGCCGATAGAAGCTGTGAAAATGCTCAATGGTGCAAAAAATAAGTCAACAATTATATGCAAGTTTGTGTTTAACTGTAATAAATTTTGTGAGGGTGGCGGTCATTGTATTTTGAATATAAAACAGTCCGAAAGAGAGTAGAATATCTGTAAATATTTGGTAAAAAAATAAGTAACGTAAATCGACGTTCAGGGTTATCCTTACTGTAAACTAAGAAATACACGGTAAGAAAATGAAAACTTTAATGAACTAACTTATGATTCTCGAACAAATGTGTGCGTTCAGTGCCATTTTAAATTGAATGGAGAAAGGCACAAGAGACTAAGCATGATATAAAGATGGGGTATATCTATAAACTGTGCATGTTTAATCTTGACGTCATGTTTTGAAAGTTACCGTGCGCCGTGGTGACAAAACATAATGTTTTTAAAAAGGGGTAACAAAAATACTGTTTCATCAAATGGACTAAAACTTCGCATATCAATAACATAAGTGTCGGTGCAAAGATTAATCTGTTAAGTATGACTTTCATGAAAAACATATGATAGACAGCCACATTGTCTTCGTATTTTTTGATTGACCCTCGTATATATAATAATGTTGTATTATGTGATCAAATACAATAAGGTTTAACACAATACAATGTCATTTCATATTTACAATATCATCTTTGTTTATTACAGTATTTTATTGTATTATATGATATGTATTGTAAGTATGATAGGATGCAATATTTAATTTTATATTATTATATTGATTAATATATGAACATATGATTATCATACAATTTTTTAACAGATGATATCTGATTTTGTGTCAAAACAGAATCCATGAATATCCAAGATCATAAAGTATGATTTTCATATAATATGATAAAGGTGGTCTCATAGGGGTGATGCCTCGTCTCGGTGAGCTTTGTAATCTGTGATTACCTATGTTTAGATTTTGGAAAATCCACAACATTTGATAAAGGCCAGGGCTCTACATTGTCCATTTGGACAAGTGACCAAGAATTTACTAGTCCAAACTTTAACTTCACTTGTCCGAAAATTTTTCAATATTAAAGATCAAATATTGTCAACTTGAAAACTACAGTTCTGTATTACTAAAATAAAGTCATTTATTGATTATTCTTCATATAATTAATAACCTGACTTATCAAATGGAAACTTCAAATGTTCATACTTATAAAAGTAACAAAATTCTTTACTCCAAAAATTTAGAAACCTCTGACTGTTGATTGTATCCCCTACATATATGAATGGATCCTACATAAATGTTCATGCAACAAACAGTTGTACTACATGTATTTAAAAAATGAATACATGTACATATAAGCATACGTGAAAAGTGTTTGGTTTTTTTACAATAAATTTTCTAACTTTCAAATGATACATATGTGATTTTGTGTGTATTTTTCAAGCTTTTGTGGTGGGGAAGGGATAATTTTCATATTAATAATAGAATACCAGAATATGTATGGTAATAGCTGTATCTTTGCACACATTTTTTTTTTTTTTTTCGCTTACAGATTTAATTAGTTTGGATTTCTTGTGTGTGTGGTGTTTGTGGAATCGTTTCCCGTACGGGCTATCTAATAGCCCGTGACGTCACATAGCGGGAACCCCTGCGCGAGCTAAAAGGGATTTGGACCCAATCGCCTTTCTAGAAGTTGACAGCAACGGATAGAGATGTACAGGTGAGTTCGGGGTAACCCACGGTTAATATCATAGGCAGTGTTAGGTATATAAACACCATATTGGCGCCCAACTCGTGGCCCTTAACTCACTGTATATATAAGACAGGAACAATTTTTTTCCCGCAAAGTGTCAAAGCTGTTTATTAGGCGTTTTTTTTTCTTCTGTAGATATACGGGTGTAGCCCCCATTTTGGGGGCCACCACATGCTTAGGATTGTAGGATTAATTTGTGAATTTATTTTCACCTCTGCATATTTTGTGCATAGTTTTTTCCATTTAAAGTTTTCATTCCATTGTTGATAGGTATAGTTTGTTGCATTTAGCATATAATTTGCATTTTCTCGCATAGTCTGTGTTGATTTTGACTTGGAAGGTTTTTGTGTATTGTACCATTCGCTCATCATGAATGTTTCATTTGAAGAGGCTTTGCAAGCCTTGTAGTGTAGCGGATAGTGGATGAAATATTTCACTTGTGGATACAAGCACCAAACTCGAATTCATGCGCAGAGTGTTCATATCTGAAATGAACATCAAATTATATCATACAACAAATTCTTCTTTATAATTTCACAGAAAATAAAAACATTACCCAGAAATATTCAAAATATCATGAAAACATTATGAAAAAAAGACGCCATTTTGAAATAAGAGGCGGCCATCTTGAAAATGACCAAAACTTGAATGGCCAACGATATTTTTTGATCAAGTAATGTTCAAGAAACCTTCATGCAAAATTTGGGGCTTGTATCCACAAGTGAAATATCTTGCTGAAATATTGACCTAAGCCGCTACACTATTGGGGTTAGACGACACTTTAACACCTGATGAGGAGCAGACATCTTGGCCCAGATACAGTAGGTGTTAGAACTCCGGGCAATATGGGTTACTGTGCTCCTAGCATTGTTAGGTTAGGTCAGGCTGCCGGCCCATTCCGCTTTCCAGGAGGGCAGGCAGACTATCCCAAGTGTGGGAGGTTGGTTTGGCAGGGTACAGTAAGGGAGCCAGAGGTCAAGGTGGCACACTCTGTTGTGCCTGGACCAGCCAGTAGTATTCAGCCAGGGGTGTCCCCTGGCTCTTCGGTAAGATGCAGTTCACCAGTTTGTTATAGGGAATTTGTCCCACCTAGCGAATATGTAGGGGTCCCCATGTCACGTCTTTTCCATATGACCATTACCCGTAAGTGTGACCTAACTGTTAGGGATGTTCCTGTCATCCAAGGGCCTTAGGATACCATTGGAGTCACCCCGCTGCATCCGCCTAATGTTCAAGGGGACCTGAGACCCCACCTGCTAGACCTTGATCCCCCCATCACCCCGTCCCCCTCCAACTCCATGCCCGGTGGGCCTGTCAGACCCACATACCAGCCCACACCCCAGCCCTGTAGCTATTGCCCTACTAGTTCAACTAACCAACCCCAGGACCCTGCTAGTGTAAACCAAGGGCAGCTTGTTGATTTGCCACATGCATCTCAAATTGTTGATTCTCAACCCCAAGCTTCACTTGCTCAGCCTAGCCCTGCCCCAGGGAATAGTAACTCCATGCCAGGTAGTAGGCCCCCTCATTGGGTGCCTCGCCATCCTTCCCCTGGGGGGGAGTACCTTGCCACTAGGGTCCAGGAGTCCTTGGTCCATACCTCACAGGGATACTTTGGTCTGCGCATGTGCACTGCTGTAACCCAGCCGGTCGCACCCAGCTGTTATTACCCAACACCTCAGCCCGGGGATGATCAGTATGTTACTGTGCAGGGGGGGACAATGTTGGGACTGCACCAGTATTTTACAGGTTATGCGGTCCCAACGCTTGAGGCCTCCTCCCAGCCTTACAGTCCTGAGGGAGAGGGAAGTAGAATAGCACAAGTCCAGCCACAGTATCATGAGCCCTTGTCTGGGGAACCCCATCTCCTGGGTGACCATTCATACATCCCAGTACCTCATGCATATGAGCCCCCCACTAGAGATGTACCTTCTAATGCAAGTCACGCGCGTAATCCCGCTGCGTCTTGCAGTCCCCCTGAATATGCACGGATATCCGCAGCGTCTCATCATACCCATGAAGATGCGCGGTTATCTGCAGCGCCTCATCATCCCCATGAACATGTGCGGTTATCCGCAGCGCCTCATCATCCCCATGAGCACGCGCGGTTATCCGCAGCATCTCGCCATGCCCCGGAGTTTTCGCAGACGCCCATTGCGACCTATGGCTCATCTGGAGATGTGCAGCTGCCTGTGGTGCGGTACAATCCTCAAGACTATGCTGCACTACCAGCCAGTTCCAGCCACCGGACCGTCCGGAATAGACCTAGATATAAGGATCTCCGCTATGATGGCAAGTGCAACTTGAAAGCCTTCCTTCATAAATTTGTTCGCCAACAGTGGAATGAGACCGAGCAACATGATCAATTCTGTTTCTTTCTGGAGGGCCCGGCCATTGAGTATTACACTTTGATGCTGGAGACTACCCCCGCCTGAGGTTCAGCGAAATACTCAGGAAGTTTGACAAGCGCTTTGGCTCATCAGCACCAGACCTCACTCATCAACTTAATTTTCAATCGGCGACACAGAATAGTGGTGGATCCCTGCGACAGTGGTCTGACTGAGTGCTCACCTTGGCTACTCGTGCATTCCCCCAGCTACCGGATGTTCATGCCCAGGCTATACCTCGTCTGTGTTATGGAGCGGAGGACCGGGAGGCGGGTTTGTACACTTTGGATGGCCAACCCAAGACTATGGAGGAAGCTGTCGACCACATGCAGTACTTCCAGCATTCGCGTCAGAGCAGACCCCCCAAGCCTAAGCGGGAGGCGGTTAGGTCCATGGCGGATAAGGACAAGGTATCTGTAGATAGCCAGAAGGATGGTGAAGGGGAGAGTGAGATTAAGGAACTCAGAAGCCGATGCAGCAGTTTGAGAATTGAGGGAGAGTGGCAGGGCCCCAGCAGACCCGATGCCTCCGTCACCGCCATCTCCTCCACTAGGAGGGCCGGGGGCAGCCAGAGCTAGCCAATGTTTTAAAGAGGACATGCAGAGTGTGAAGCCAGAGTTTGGTCAGTCAGGGGAAACCCGTCTTGAGCATTCCAAGCAGGGTGGTGGATTTGGAGTGCGTGTCAGGAATCAGCCCATAACTGAACCATTTCCTGAGGAGGAGCTGCTGACTGGAGAGGAGGAATCTCCGGTTCCTAGTGATGAGATCCTGACTCCAGAAGACCACAGTCTGAAGCTGCAGGAGCCACCGAGGGAGGATATGACCTCAGAGTCTGGGCCCCATGAAAACAGCGAGGATAAAAGTAGGATGTCTTTAAACCCACAGGCAGTCCCTATGGAGGGGGAGTTGTGTGTCACAGAAAGCCAGCATTGCCCATGGACTGCATTTACCATAAAGCTGAGGATCCAGGGAGCCCCCATTGAAGCTGTGGTGGATACTGGGGCAGAAGTGAGTGTACTTGGGAGGAAGTTCTATGACAATTTGGAGTCAAAGCCCCCCATTAAGAGACAGGTCACTTTGCTGCAAGCCGGAAATGAAGCCCATCTCCAGAAATTTGTTGCCGGCCCATTTGACCTTGGTGTAGGCCAGCACACTCATCAGGTGGATCTTTATGTGGCCCCTCTTAAGGACAGGATGTTGTTGGTAGTGATTTCCAGTCATCGATTATGATCGAAAATCGATCGATTGTTATTGCATTCTAAGCGCTCGATCATAAAAGGTTTCATTACGAATAATCAGTTAAGGTTTTTTTCCCTTTCAACAAGCACATATCATAAACAGAATATTCTAAACGCGAACTATCTATACCCTAAAAAGGTGCGTGGTCTGAAAATGGCTGACATGTCAGACGAGCTCGATATTCTTATCGCACATAGCACATTCTAGAATTTGGACGCATTTTGGTTTCAAGAAAATTAATGTTGGACTGCCTACAAAGGAAAATCTTTTGAATATAGTTTTTTTATCGCTAGAAATACTAAGTAAATCAAATTACAAAAGCCTAGTAATGAGTCTGTTCATTGTAACTTGTTTATTTACATTTATTTTACACTACACTATAAAATATAAAAATTTCCGATTATAATTGATGATTAATTAGTTAAGGGAAACTGATTATCGATAATGAAAATCTCACCGATTCCCATCACTAGTTGTTGGGAATTGACATCCTATGGGAACACAAGGCTAAGATGGACTGGAGCTCGGGGTGATAAACTTGTGTGGGGAAGAGATGCAGATGACCTATGGTAGAGGTGAGACGGAGAGCGTTGCTTGCATGACGCTAGTGCGTGAGGTCTGCGTTTGTGCCGGCTCTGCTGTATTGTGGCCCTTCAAGCTGGACAGGAGTCTGTCTGAATTCATGACCATTCTGGGGATAGAGAAAGTGTCAGAGGCTTTGCTTATGCCCCATACTTACCTTGCCGCTGGAGATGCCTTCGTGGCTTGCCTGGTGAACGCTTTGGAAATTACTCTGAAGGAGGGGAGCTTCCTGGGAGAGGTAGTTGAGGCTCATTTGCCTGCGCCCTACCCTAGGAGAGCGGCCTGGAGTTAAGCTGTGTGTGAGCCTGGGGGATCTCACCCTAAGGTGCCCACCCATTTGCAGGACCTGCTAGAATGATCCTCGGCGCATCTCAAGAATATGCTGGACGCTGGGGTGATTCAGCCCTCTATGTCTGAGTGGGCAGCAGCGCTGGTGCTCATCGGTAAGAAGGATGGGCAAGTCCGATGGTGCCTGGACTACCGCAGGCTGAACAACGTTACAAGGAAGGATGTATTTCCTCTCCCATTGATCGACGAGTGTTTCAAAACTTTGTCAGGGAACATTTGGTTTTCCAAGCTGGATGGGAACTCCGCCTTCCATCAAGTTATGTTAAGACCTAAGGACCGGAAGAAGACTGCCTTCGTCACCCGATATGGCCTGTTTGAGTTCCGGCATATGGGTTTCGGCTTGTGTAACGCCCCAGCAACCTTTTTCCGAGCCATGAACTTAGTTCTGTGGGGGCTCACATGGAGCATAGTCCTGGCATTTCTGGACTATGCCTTAGTGCTTAGGTGCGACTTTGAGGATCACCTAGCCAATCTGAGGACAGTGTTTCAGCGCTGATGAGTGGGGGATGAGTACATAGAGGCTGTAAAGGACTGGACGACGCCTACCACTGTGTTGAGCGGTTCCTCAGCTTTGCCAACTACCACAGGGGGTTCATTGCCGGCTTTGCCCAGATTGCCCAACCGTTGTACAGTGTCACTGGGAAGAAACCTTGTTTATGAGGACCACAGCAGCGGACTGCTGTTGCGGCCCTCCGGAAAGTTCTCACTTCACCCCCAATCTTAGCCCTCCCTACTGCAGAGGACGAGTTTGTACTGGACACTGACGCGTCAGCGGAGGCGATAGGTGCTGAGCTCTCACAGATCCAGGAGGGGCAAGAAAAGCTGATAGCCTAAGGTAGTCTCAGCCTGTTAGCAGAACAGAGGAGGAATTGCACTACCTGGAAGGAGCTCCTAGCAATTATCAGATTCACGCACATGTACAGACATTACTTGCTTGGCCGTATATTTGTCGTTCGCACACATCACCATAGCCTTATTTAGTTGCTCAACTTCAAGTACCCCTCAAGATCAGCTTGCTCGCTGGCTCGAGGAGCTTAGTCAGTACGATATGGTGATCCAACATAGACCAGAAAGGCACCATGTGAACGCTGATGCACTGTACAGACCGCCACCCCCATCCAGGTGTAGGGGGGTGGATTTCACCGTTAACTTTAGTGATTTGCCTTGTGGTGGCTGCCTTAAGTGTACTAGAGCCCACCAGTTCTGGATTGCTTTTGCGGATGAAGTTGACGATGTGGTCCCTCCAGCTAGGCCTGGTAGTTGGACATATTCCCCCTTGTTGGGGGAAGAATCTAGCCTTACGAAGGATCAGAGCCCCATTATTGTTGACCGAGAAGAAGCCCGGCCCTCTATCAGCGAGGCAGCTCTGGGCTATGTCTCCAAGAAGCTTATGGGCCGGATCCGTGAAGACAACTGTGAGGGTAAGAGCAGTCCAAATGGCCCATGCCAGTCTCAGATCCAAATAAATCATTACCCCCAGTTTCGCCTGTATCATAGGAATTTCCTTGGAAGGCTTGGTTGGACCGCCTTCCTTGGTGGGCCTCACCCCCGAGGAGATGAGCCGTAGCCAGTAAAGTGACCCAGGAAGACAAACTGTTCCTAGCCAGTCCAGCTGTCAAACATTACTATATCAACAGGATTTTGTTGCAGTTGGACAACGACAGGGTCCTTTGGAAAGAGACAGAGGAGGGGGGAGAGAAAAGGAAAGTTCTGGTCGTCCCCATAGAGCTGAGGAGAGAGGTTGTGCGACTCTGCTACGATATACCAGCGGCTGGACATCAAGGGATCGAGCACACCAAGGCCCGGATGAGATTGCATTTATATTGGTACAGGATGATGTGGGGGGCCGAGAGGTTTGTTAGCACTTGTGGCCCCTGCAGTAGAAATAAGCGCCCACAGTGCCACGCCAGGGCAGAAATGATTAAGTATCATGCCGGGGCACCCATGGAGAGGGTGCACCTTGACTTCCTTGGACCGCGCCCTAAGACTCCAAAGGGGAATGAGTATGTCCTAGTCATGGTGGACCAATTTACTAAGTGGGTGGATTGTGTCCCCCTCCCCTCCCAGACAGCTGAGGTTACTGCCAAAGCGGCAGTGGACGAATTCTTTGTTAGGTTCGGCTGCCCCCTTGAGATATTTACAGATCAGGGGCGCAACTTTGAAAGTAAGTTGTTTACTGCTGTGTGTGACCTCCTCTGAATACTTAAGGCCCCCACCACCCCCTACCGTCCGTCTGCCAATGGACAGGTGGAGCGCTACAATAGAACCCTTATGGATGCGGTAAGGTGTTATATTGATAAGGCCCAAGACTGTTGGACGAGCATCTGGCCCAGATAGGGGGGCCTTCCGCTCTGCAGTCAATTGTAATTCAAGGTTCATCGCCAACAAACTCATGCTTTGTAGAGAGGTCAATACACCAGCTAGCCTGATGTACAGGTCCCCCCTGCAGGAGGGCCCTGCAGATATCGAGACATATGTGAGGGACCTTGAAGACAAAATACTGACTGGTCATGAGACAGCCAGGAGGCGCCTGCACACCTCTGAGGAGAGATAAAAAGAGATTATAACATCAAGGCCGCTACCCGCCCCTTTGAAGAAGAAGATGTTGTGTATGAGCTGGACACCGCGACGGTGAAGGGGAAGTGTTGCAAGCGTAGCCCGTCCTGGAAGGGCCCTGGTATCATAGTCAAGAAGCTGACCCCCCACCTGTACCAAGTAAAGACCAAGTCGGCAGTCATTGTGGCCAATCACGACCGCTTGAAGAAGTGTGTTGACAGGGACATCCCCCCATGGCTCGTTCGGTTTAGGGAGAACTTTGAGAACTCTGAGAGTGCCAAGCAGGAGACCGGGAGCGTCTTGGCTTCCAGCCCCCCTGCAGGGGCGGCGGGTGCCTGCAAGCTTCCCGAATCCCCCTCAGGCAGCAGCCACGCCGAGGTCGGCCCCCAAAACACTCTCCTGCTGCCAGAGGGCCTCCTGACAGTTCTCCCAAGCCCCCCCCAGACATCAGGGGCGTCCCCGTAACCAAAACCTAATGTAGCCTCCCCCACATGCCCCTCATCATTGGGCCCATCTAATGAGATTGTGTTTGTACCTGTCGGCGCCCTGACGATGAGAAGTTAATGGTACAGTGACGAATGGTTTCACGGTCTGTGTGTGGGTGTCACCCCTGAGGAGGCCTCCACCTTTAAACAATTTGTGTGCCCAAACTGTGTTGGGGGGGGGGGGGTTGTTATTCGTCTTGTTCTCCTTTACAGAAATTCTGACAGCGAAGAAGACTGCACCTCCTCCCGCCGGGAGTGGCGGAATGAGAGAACACCCATGGCACCATTGTGGCACGAATGCAACGCTGGGGCGCCTACCGAGCAGGCCGGCGGAGACAGGGGAGACCCGATGGCTGGCCCCCCTGTGGAGCCGCCATCACATCATGAGGAAGAGGAAGCCTTGATGGCTGCCCCCGAGGGGCCACCACTGTCTTATGGAGCGTGTGCCAGGAGGCCATCCTGGCAAGCCAGTGACAAGAAGGGGGATCCCTACCCTGCGAAGAGCATGGAGCGTGGCAAGCTCCTAGTCCAAGTGGTCCAGCTCCACCCAGAGACGACCAGCTTCGCAGCAGGAGGAGATGATCGCCACTCTCTTCCTGCCCCTTTCCCAATTGTGCCGAGAGGACGAACAAGTTGAGGGATCATGTGACGCTCTCCCACCTTCACCCTGTGTTAGGAGGTCCATGCCCTTGGGGGATGAAGCCACGGCTATGCGACTTAGAGTGTGCGAGTGGTTGGCTGACCAACTCCTTCGAAGTTTGGCCACGTTGACAGACCTGATCCAGAGTGTTCCCACCTTCCAGGTTTTCAGGGAACCTGGCGCAGGTATCCCAGGCGACTTGCGAAGGCCAGTCTTTCAAATCTATTGTTTAGCTAATTAAATGTCAGCTATTGCTTAAGTAACTATAATAGATATTAAGTTTCCCTTTTTTTCATACGGAAAATACAAAGAAGTTACCATATGTTATGATATGGTACAAAAGAAAATTACATAATGGAGCAGGTGCCCTCTGATGATTATATCTTAGTTATTACTGGTTCTTACTTTAGTTTCTGTTCGTTTTCTTTTCATAGGTTGCAATGAAATTTGGTATACAGAAGTATCATAATATCTCGGTCAAGTTTGATTTTGGGTACGATCGAGCAATTTTTGACAGAGTTATGTCCCCATACACCCTTCGGGCCTGCAGCCTCAGGCTGTATGGAATACAACCCAGGATAAATCCTCATACCCCTTGATTGGACCTGGATAACTATAATAATATTGATTTTGTACTATACACTTTAATAAGTTCAAATGAGGTATAAATGGGGCGCGAGATAATTCAGAATTATAAAAAAATTTGTTGGTATTTTAAAAAATCTTCTCCTAAATAAATCCTTGGGTAGTGTAGATTAAAGTTTTTCAAATCATGGTCCCCGATGGTAGGATGGGGCCACCATGGGGGGATCAAATTTTACATGGGAATATATAGAGAAAATCTTTAAAAATCTCCTTCTTAAAAACTATTTGGCCAGAAAAGCTAAAACTTGTGTGGACGCATTCTCAGGTTGTTTAATCATGAACTTGTTGTTTCTGGTTGTAATGTTATGGTCTACTATAAATCTCATCGATATTCGTCAGGGCTGAAAAAATTTGACGGAAGTCTCTTAAAGGTATTACACAAGGATATAGCCAATCAAAATGTGTACTTAATCAATTGTAGTTCCATTCATATAGAGACAATTTCTTTTCTTTTGTTTCTTTTTTGGCACAATTTTTTTTTAGGCCTACAGTATTAAATTTGGACTCATTTGCTAGGAAAATTATTACTTGAGTGGAATTGTCACACTAAATTAAATGGAACTGTTATTTACGGTGCCGAGTCTGTTTGTCAACATGTGGGTATATCCCTTTAACTATTTTTAGAATGTGTGTAGGACAACAAAGTAGTGCCTTTAAGCAAAATAGTTCCTATACTTTCAGAGTGTATTTACATTTATTGGGACATTTTAAATCAGAATGTGTGACACATGTAAGACAAGAGTATTTGCAATTTTAATAGCAAGTGTCAAAATTGAATTATTATTATCATTTGAAGGAAGGAATTGAAAATGTTTGATGTACTTACTTACTTACTTAGGCCTCTTCATGCCAGGTGGCACATAAGGCAGCCACACAGTCTCTCCACCCAGTCCGATTCTTTGCTTTTGCCACCACTGTTTTCCATGTTAGCTCTATCTTTTTCAGCTCACTCTCTGCTGTTCTTCGCCATGTTGTTTTAGGCCTACCCCTTTTCCTTTTCCCATCAGCTGTCCAGAAGATGCTTTCTCTGGTAATGTCGTGCTGGTCTTTTCTGAGCACATGGCCGATCCATCTCCACTTCCTTCTAGCGATTTCCACGGATATGTCTTCTTGACCTGCCATATCTCTGAGTTCGTTATTAGATATTACTTTTGGCCATCTGATCTTGAATATGGACCGTAAGCATCGGTTTACGAATACTCTCAGTTTCTTTGTGAGGTCTTTCCGGAGCTTCCAGCATTCTGAGCCATATAGCAATACTGATTTTACATTGCTGTTGAAAATCCTGAGTTTTGTTCTTGTGGTCATATAGGAGGATGTCCATACTGGTTTTAAGATGGCAAACACATGACGGGCTTTATTAATTCTTGATGTAATATCCTCGTCCGTACCTCCTGATGTTGTTATAATGCTGCCCAGGTATGTAAAGGTGTCTACATCTTCCAAAGGCTCTCCATTTACTTGTACGGAGTTCTTGTTCCGTGCATTTATTCTCATTATTTTGGTCTTCTTTAAATTGATGTTAAGTCCTAGGCTTGTAGATGTTGTGTGCAGTTTGGTTGTTTTTTCCTGAATATGCTGATGAGTGGAAGAGATAAGGCATAGGTCATCGGCATAATCTAGGTCATCCAGTTTGTTTCCCATATTCCATCTAATGCCGTTATTCTGGTCTCTGGTGGATTCTCTCATGACCCAGTCTATGGCCACTAAAAAGAGTAGAGGTGATAGCATACAGCCTTGTTTCAGCCCTGATGTTACTGGGAACCACTCGGTTTGGCCTTTGTCAACCATCACACTACACTGAAATCCTTCATGTAGTATTCTAATGATGTTAATGATCTTCAGTGGTAGTCCGTACAGTCTTAGGAGTTTCCATAAACTTTCCCGATGTACACTGTCGAAGGCCTTCTCGAAGTCAACAAAGTTGAGGTATAAAGAGGACTGCCACTCTATTGACTGTTCTATGATGTTTCGTAATACAAAGATTTGGTCACAGCATGATCTACCTGGTCTGAATCCTGCTTGCTCCTTTCTAAGTTGTGCATCAACTTGGTGTTTTACTCTGTCCAAGAGAACTCTGGTAAAAACTTTACTTATTGTTGGTAAAAGTGTGATTCCCCTCCAGTTGTTGCATTCTGTTTTATCTCCCTTTTTTGGAAGTTTTATAATAATTCCACTTTTCCAATCTGATGGTATCTTGGTGGTTCTCCAAATATCTTGGAAAAGGTTGTGCATAACAATAGATGTTGCTTCAATGTCTGCTTTTAGTAATTCTGCTGGGATGTCATCTACTCCTGCAGCCTTGTTGTCTTTCATTTTCCTGATTGCTTTCTGTATTTCCATTAGGCTTATTTCCTCCACACTAATGTCAAGTTCTGTTACATTTTCGTTGTCAATGTCTGGTGGTTGGCATGGGTCTCCTCTGTTCAAAACTGATCTAAAATGTTCTGCCCACCTTTTCATGATGTCGCTGTCCTTGGAAAGAATGTTGCCATGATGGTCTTTCACAACACTTGAATTGTTGGTAAATTTTCCAGACATCATTTTTTAAGGCGTCGAGCTAATGCTCGGCAGCCTTCTAGCGATCGTCTGGATTGGCAATCGTCCAAAAATTCATGCACTGCACCGCCTTTTTAATGCGCATAAAAAATAAGTTCCTTGAAGTATTAAACGTATTACAAGATTTGTATTCCTTTTATTCAACTAAATTGTGTACAAAAAAACCAACTTTGCCTCCCTGGTTATTGACAACTCATTGCATTAGTATAAATTTGCTTAATCAAGAAATGGCGGATGAATACAATAAGGTGCAATGTAAACATTCACTAAAATATTATTTAAGTTTATCGCTTACATTTTGATTGGAGACTGTGCCCGATAGAAATAAAATTTGATATGTAAATGTATTTGTTATCGGGCATGGTCTCCAAAATAATTGTAAGCGATAAACTTATCTATAGATTTTATTGCAATTAATAAACACGATAATGCAGTTGGTTTGGTCGAGCATTTTAGATAGCACGTGTTGTGGATTTGTTTGTAAACAACCATAGCATAGGTAATCTTGTTTCAAACGGGAATTGAAATAAATAAAAGTATGTTTTATTATTATAATTAGGGACACACTTAATGTATTCAAATTATGAGCCTGTGAAATGTGCAAAGACTTTTTAAAGCAGAAAGAAAATAATAATTTTTTTTTTAACTTTGAAATTTCTTCGATTTTTGTAACCATGATGAGTTATTGTATTATAAACTCATCACTACCTATTTTATAACGAAATATACTGATTTAATATTGTTTTTGAAACAGCACAAAACGTTATTTATTTCCTTTTTTATTCTAATATTATTTGATAAACGACTATATATATTAGTACAGAAATTCAAATTATTGATATCATTCTATATAAAAGAAAATGTCAGCTCGACGCCTTTGTGGCCGTTCCGGCCTTTGATGTAATTTTATAGAGTTCTTGGATATTTCCAGTCCTTGCTGCTTCCTCAGCTCTACAGGCACTGTCTTCTATGCGTTTTCGTTTGTCACGTCTTGCACTCCTCTTGACCTCTCTGTCCTTGTCTCTGTAAGACTTTGACAAGGATTCCATCTCTGTGTTGTCTTTACAATCTAATATTTTAGATCTGATCTTCTTTCTCTCTGATAATAGAGTCCATGTATCTGATGTTATCCATTCTTCTTTCACACTTTTCCTATATCCCAATGTGTCAGTTGCAGCGGAAGTAAAACAGTCCTTGATATTATCCCACTTTCCGTCTATGTTGTTTTCATCATTCATGGTCTCTAGTGCAGAGAATCTGTTCCTCAGTTCCAGTTTAAAGGCTTCCTTTACCTCTAGCTGTTTAAGTTTATTCACTGCAAACTTCCTACGTCCTTGCACTTTCCTCGTTGCCTTTAACTTAAGTTGTATTTTGGCACGTAAGAGTATGTGATCGCTGTTAATATCTGCACCTCTGTACGTCCGAGCATCTATAACTGATCTCCTCCACCTCTTATTGATCATGATGTAGTCTATTTGGTTCTTTGTTCTCTTATCTGGCGAAACCCATGTGTACTTGTGAATGTCCTTGTGTGCAAAGATTGTGTTGCAGACCACTAGTCCATTTATCTCGCAGAAGTCTAGTAGACGTTCTCCATTTTCATTTAATTGTCCAATGCCATGTGCTCCCATACATGCCTCCTTGCCGGTGTTATCCTTTCCCACTTTAGCATTTAGGTCTCCCATAACTATCACCATATCGTGTTTCGGTGTTCGATGTAGCACGCTCTGAAGTTGATTGTAGAAAGTGTCCTTTTCATCATCATTAGCATCGTTGGTTGGCGAGTAACACTGAATCACACTGAGCTTGATGTGTTTGGAATCGAACCTAGCGTACAGTATTCTGTCGTTCACAGGGTACCATTCTATCAGTGTCTTTGATGTTTCTTTACTCATCATTATTGCTACGCCACTCTGGTGATCTTGATCCTTGCCTGAGTAGATGATGGTCTCACTATTACAAGTTATTTTTCAAGAGCCTGTCCAACGTGCTTCACTTATGCCAAGAATGCTGATATCATATTGCTTCATCTCTTTGGCGATCTGTGCTGATCTGCTAGTTTCAAACATAGTCCGCACGTTCCATGCTGCTATGTTGATGTTGCGGTTTGGTCTCAGAAGGTAGCTTCTCAGTCTAGTAGTTCTCTGATGATTTTCCTGACTAGACGTCATGCTTTCATTTCTGATGTTACCTACTGGTGAACCAGGTAATACTTTTCTCTGTGTGTCTGTTTCTGTAGTCAGTGTTCACCGCAGAAGGGGTGACTGGCCCCATGCTGCAGGCATAGCCCCGTTAGCCGGCATAACCCGTTTCCACCTCCTACGACAGGGACGTGGGGCATAGACTTTAGGAGGCGTTTGATGTACACCCTTTCCCAAACTGTAAAATTCCCTACTTTTACTTTCATTTTCAGAGTTTTTCAATACACATGCATTTTGCCGGAAAATGAATCTGACTTCACACCACGAAATTTTAACAGGAAAAAGACAATTTGATGAGCTTTCATTCCAGAGGTCTCTCGTTGCTGAACGAAAATTCGGGCTGGAACATAAACATTACCGCCTATGGAAAATGGAGCTCCATGCTGGTAGGGCAAATTCGTGGTTTACTTGCAACTATGATGATAAACGTGTGTTTCTCTTTCGTACATCCTCTCATTTATGTGAACAAACTAAATTTCCAACAAGTTCAACAATTAAGTTTAATCATTTAGATAACAACTTCTATAGAAAAAAAAAATCATCACTTGTTCATGTAAACCAAAAGTTTCTATCATTATTAGGAAATAAATATTATCATTATTTATAAAGAAGTTAACTATTTTTATTCAAGTAAATTGATGAAATGACCCTATAGGGCATTGATTTAGATGAAATTTAAAATTACTGATATGATTGTAGTGTTTTTGGCAATTTTAAAATTGTTTGTAATATTGAATTTTCTTTTTTACATATTTTTACATAGTATGGTAATTATGGTAATGTTTTGAGAGTTTTTTAATTTTAACAAGCTCATCAAAGAAAATCATAGTCCTATGGGATCAATTTTCTGATATGGAGTTCCATTGTACCATAGGAGAAAGTGAGGAAAATTTGAAACAACTAATTGCATCTGTTTCAGGTGCTGGAGGAGGTTAAGGTTTTAAGCTCACTTGAGCTGAAAGCTCTAGTGAGCTTTTCTGATCACTTTTTTTCTGGCATCCGTCTGTCTGTCTGTCCGTCCATCCGTCCGTCTGTCTGTCTGTAAACTTTTTACATTTTTGACTTCTTCTCCGAAACCACTTGGCCAGTTTTAACCAAACTAGCCACAAAGCATCATCATTGGGTGAAGGGGATTCAAGTTTGTTAAAATGTGGGGCCCTGCTCTCTTTCAATGGGAGATCATTAGGATTTAATGAAATGTTGTTGATATTTTTCAAAAATCTTCTTCTCAGAAACCATTTGGCCAGGAAAGCTGAAACTTGTGTGGAAGCATCCTCAGATAGTGTAGATTCAAGTTTGTTCAAATCATTGCCCCTGGTGGTAAGGTGGGGCCACAATGGGAGGGGGGGGGGTTGGAGTTTTACATACAATATATAGAATCAATCTTTAAAATACTTCTTCTCAGCAACCAATCAGCCAGGAAATGTGAAACTTGTGTGAAAGCTTCCTCATGTAGTGTAGATTTAAAGTTGTGAAAATCATGACCCTCAGGGGTAGGGTGAGGCCACAATGGAGGGTTGTACTTTTACATAAGAGTAAAGTGTAAATATTTAAAATTTTCTTCTCAAAAATCATTTATTTAAAATTTACATAGCATAGGATTATAAAAAATAGAAAAAATTTTAAAATATCTTTTTCTAAAAACCACTTGCTTAGAAAAGCTGTATCTTTACTGAAAGCAACCTCTGATAATGTTCAAAAATCTTTCAAATCAAAATCTTGAGGAGTAGGGTGGGGCCACATTGGAATTCCAATTTATTCGGAAATTGGATTTCTGAAAGTAAGGAACGGGGTGGGTCAGATGAATTTGATCGTATGTGAACTGGTAGAGTTTTAATTATAAGATATTTTAAAATATATACTGTATTGACTATAATTTTGCAAAATTAATTAGCTGCTATATGGTAAACAGTACATGTTCACAAGTGGCTGTAAAGGTGTATTATACCGGTAATAGCTCTCTGGAAAATTTTAATCAACCAACTTCAATAAGTGCGTCTGTATTGAACCGACATTCAGGACGTCATAAAGATGTATTTTATCATTAGGAATACAAAAACTAATGAAAATAATTTTTATACCATATAGATTTTCTAGAATTATAATTTTTATAGAATAAAAGCAAAGGGGGACAACTCTTCAAGAAAAGGGAAAGGTCATTGATAAGGACACGTTCCACTGTTACATGTTGATACTTATATATGAAAATTATGTCCAAGTATACTAATTACCGTACTAAGTCCATACATATCTGTTATGATCCCAGATTCATTGAATCTGGGGCTATTATGGATCAAATACCTTAAATGAATGACAACTCTTGCAGGAAAGTGCACAAGGCCTCCAAATCCAAAATATGACTATGGAAGTTTTATTGCCCAGACATGTGATTGTCTAGAACCAATTGGATGATGCGTTATATAGAATATTCATATTGAGGTAAAATAATTTATGAAGGTATAATAATATATGATATTGTGTCAAACCACACATTAATATATGATATAATGATAAAGATTAAAAACTATGATTTTCATAGAATATGATGAGAGTGATCTTGTAAAGGTATTGCCCCATCTCAGTGAGTTCTATGTTATGTACTGATGTTGATACAACCACTTTGGTCCCTATTTGCATTTCACGCGCAAAATCGTTGTTTAAGCAAATTCTCCCCCTTAGCCAAGTTGGTTAGGGGGAGTTTCTCCCACATAGCAGCAGTGAAAGGTTAACAGGTATATATTTTGTAAACTTTCATCCTGTTTATTATATTTTAGAGCTGCCATGTCTTCTTAGAGAAACTCCATTCTTTGATGACTGATGGAAAAGCCTCATCACTTCCTTTGCTAAAGAACTTGTTATCTTAATCACTAGCCATTAATCAGTGACCACCGTTATCAAAGCTCCCAGGTACATTATGGAAGTCTCTTCTGGCACCATTTTTTTTTTTTTGCAGTCCCTGACTTTGTCTTAGAATTGAAATTATTAACTTTTGCTATTTAATTCCTTTAGTAGACTTCTTGTTTTCGTAATTAATTCTATTAATTAATGTTGAATTGGTACTCAAGTTCAAACATTTCAGATTTAATTTAATTTAATTTTTTTTCTCAACATTTCACTGATTCAATTTTATTGGACATTAAATTATTTACTATACAGAAGATGAATTTTAAAAGACATTTTCTCCAGAGTTCAGCAATATTTTAAGAGTAGATCAGAATACTTTTTCATCCCTTAGAGCCAGAAGTAGATTTCTTACACTAGCATACTGTAAATTCCTAATTAAATGTGAGAAATTGATATCTGCATAAAATCGTGAGGAGCACATCTTGCGGAATTTCATTTTCATTTTTCGTATGAATGTAGATTATTAGAAATCAGGATACAAATTTGCTGTTTCATATTTCATATTCTAGTGTCTTAATAAAAAACAATTGAATCACAGAATTAAGTACTTGCATAAAATATGGAATCTACAGTATGACATTTATAAATAATTGATAAATATTTTCTGCAAATTTCATTTAATTTCATAAAATTTGAGTTGACTTCTTAAAGGTTTTTAGCAAGGAAATAGCCAATCAAAATAAACTTTGTTAATTACAGTTATTAGTCATTCCGTATATATGTATATAGTCACAATTTCTTTTTATATCTTACCTTCTGCTGAATTGTAAAGAAATCATTGGCTAACAGCAGTCACGTGGAGACCGTGTATATTCCATACACAGTCAGAACAAAATATATCTTCCCTTTGAGGATTATGACATCATTCTTAGAGTATTGTGACGTCAGGTTTTGTACCCAGATTGAAACTTGTAACTTTGTTATAAGACGCTTGATTTTCAGTGTTGAATTAATTTTATGTCATTAACACAAAGGCAGTCGGTAAGATATAATCATTACATAGTCATGTAGTGACCGGGTATGGGATGATACCTGGTTAGTAAATTTGCCTCACCAGGTATGAAATTTACTAACCAGGTATTATCCCGTTCCCGGTCACTACATGACTATTAACTAATAATACCCCCGCTCGGAAGGAGAGGGGGTAAACTGTTTACCCTTGTGTGTCTATCTGTCCTTCTCTGTGTATGTCCATATTATTAACAATTTTTTTTATCGCAGATGCTTGAAATTTTAACACACCTTTTGCTTAGGCATGCCTTATGGTGGGATTCATTTTTGTACTAATGAGATGTCAACTTCCTGTTAAATGACACCTTTATTTATTTGTAGCCTTACATTTCAAACAAATAGTCATCAGAGATTTCTCAGCAACTATTCATCAGAGCTGCTTGAAATTTTGTCACACTCTTTTTTTAGACATGCTATATGGTATGATTTGGTTTTTTTTTTACAAAACAAACATCAACCTCCTGTTAAAATGATGACTTTGCCTTTATGTATTTTCACATTAGAGCCGGGTATCACTAGGGGTTATCACAGATATCTCGTTTCTTTTTATGGTATCTTATCTTAGGCCTATAGTATTGATTCTGGACTTATTTGCTAGGAAAACTATCACTTTAGTGGAATGATCACATTGAATTTAATGGAACTATTTTTTTTTTAGACACGCATAATGATACAACTTCCTGGATGGTGTTGAGTTTGTTTTTCAACCTGTGAAACCCATTTGTTTTTAGGGGTGGGTATGCTTATATTTAATTTTCTCTCTTAGAAACCAAGCAAGTCATTATTTTCCTGGTCTCAAGTTAGTCTCAAAGCATTTAACAGTAAATTCTATTTCATTTATAATACTCTGAGAGTTTAGTTAATGAACTAAGGCCACATAAAGTTGAAATAATGGTTCTCGGGTCAACTTTTCTAGAAATGGATGTGAGAGGGAAGCATTTTTTCCCTTTTTATTGTTGATGAAATAGATGAGGGAGGCTTTTTTTTATAATCATCGCCCATCTTGGGTTCCAAAAGCGTATGTTTTATAAAACTGTTAAAATACAGGTTTCGTTGATGCCACTTATTCGTTTCCATCACGATGTAGCTCATTTGTGGTCTTGCCTAAGTCTACAGAGACCGGAATACTTAGAGTATCCATCCTTTTTTAATGATTTCATGTCTTTGTAAAGGTGTAAGAAATTATAACCCTCCAATTACCCTCCCTTCATTTTCATCGATGGGAAAATCACTCAACGAAACCGGGTCTAATTTGTTCTGTCCTAGCTTTTTTAATGAAACTTCTTATCTGAATTTCTACTACTTATACCTCATCTCAAAGTTTGTTAATTTTAAACATAAAATTCTATAGGATTTGAAATTTGATTTGGTTTGAAATGTGTCAATTTTACACATTTTTTTTAATTTTTTTTACTTTCTGCCCTAGGGAATTTTTTTCTGCTACACATATAAAAGTTATCGCTACAAAGCATCAAATGGTCGAATAAAAAATACCTTTTACCTCTTGGTTTGTTCCAGGGGTCTTATCAAAGTTTATATTTCATGCCCAGTTGATGAATACCAGTGATATAGCTGTAAAGTTGCTCTCAGTGGACTATAGCAATTGACCAGTTCATATTAATAAATATAATGTTGCTCCCTTATTGACAGTTTCAATATCCTGAGTACAGGTACATAGCTGTTGGGTTGCTCTCAGTGGAAAAAATAAATTGTGTCGGGTATGAATGAATCACTGTTTTGTTGCTCTTAGTATACCATAACATAATATGGTTTTCTTAGGTGAACATATGTTTAGCCTACTGTACTAAGGTGCAATGGTTATGTTCTTACCAGCAGGTTTATGAATAGACAAGTTATCTTTATGTATAGATGTTGTGTTGCTCTCAGAAGACTACCAATTGCCTTAGGTACCACTATTGATGTTAAGTTTCTCTCAGTGACATTATCAATAGACAAAAAATACTAATGTGTAGCTGTTTTATTTCACTCAATAGACCGTATTCATAGGTCAGTGTACTGATTAATACCAGGTAAATAGGTGCTAAGTTGTTGGGTTGCTCTCAGTGGAAAGTATGAATTGTGTCGGGTACGAATGTATGACTGTTTTGTTGTTCTTAGTAAACCGTACCAATAGCATTGGATATTTGGTATCAACTGCATCATCATTTGCCTTGAGTACTGTTATGAAACTGGATTGTACAACTGTTCAGTTGCTTTCAGTATAGCTACCAATTGGTTTGGTTCTTTAGAATAATGTTGTGTTGGTCTCAGTTGACCATATCGATGGCTTAGGGTTCTGATGTATTACTAATATGTTGCTCTCAAAGGACAATGTGAATCGTATTGTGTAACATATGTGTAACTTAGGTGTTGCTCTGATTAGACGGTATCAATTGCCTGAGTTACTATTGTACAATTGGTAGCTTTTCCAATGACATTTGATCAAAAGGCTAGATTACTTATTGAAAACTGTTGTGTTAATCCTAGTGAACTGTATCATTGCCTAAGATGTTATTATGAAATGCCATGTTGGTCTCATTGGATGATAGGAATTTGTTCTTAGTGATTCACATCAATAGCCTAGTGTACTATTGTACAATTATTATGTTTCTCTCAGAGGACATTATCAATAAGCTAGGGTATCATGCATAAGATAATATGGTTTTCTTAGGTGAACATATGTTTAGCCTACTGTACTAAGGTGCAATGGTTATGTTCTTACCAGAAGGTTTATGAATAGACAAGTTATATTAATGTATAGATGTTGTGTTGCTCTCAGAAGACTACCAATTGCCTTAGGTACCACTATTGATGTTAAGTTTCTCTCAGTGACATTATCAATAGACAAAAAATACTAATGTGTAGCTGTTTTATTTCACTCAATAGACAGTATTCATAAGTCAGTGTACTGATTAATACCAGGTAAATAGGTGCTAAGTTGTTGGGTTGCTCTCAGTGGAAAGTTTGAATTGTGTCGGGTACGAATGTATGACTGTTTTGTTGTTCTTAGTAGACCGTACCAATAGCATTGGATACTTGGTATCAACTGCATCATCATTTGCCTTGAGAACTGTTATGAAACTGGATTGTACAACTGTTCAGTTGCTATTAGTATAGCTACCAATTGGTTTGGTTCTTTAGAATAATGTTGTGTTGGTCTCAGTTGACCATATCGATGGCTTAGTGTTCTGATGTATTACTATTATGTTGCTCTCAAAGGACATTGTGAATCGTATTGTGTAACCTATATTTAACTTACGTGTTTCCCTGATTAGACGGTATCAATTGACTGAGTTACTGTTGTACAATTGGTAGCTCTTCCAATGACATTTGATCAAAAGGCTAGATTACTTATTGAAAACTGTTGTGTTAATCCTAGTGAACTGTATCATTGCCTAAGATGTTATTATGAAATGTCATGTTGGTCTCATTGGATGATAGGAATTTGTTCTTAGTGATTCACATCAATAGCCTAGTGTACTATTGTACAATTATTATGTTTCTCTCAGAGGACATTATTAATTAGCTAGGGTATCATGCATAAGATAATATGGTTTTCTTAGGTGAACATATGTTTAGCCTACTGTACTAAGGTGGAATGGTTATGTTCTTACCAGGAGGTTTATGAATAGGCAAGTTATATTAATGTATAGATGTTGTGTTGCTCTGAGAAGACTACCAATTGCCTTAGGTACCACTATTGATGTTAAGTTTCTCTCAGTGACATTATCAATAGACAAAAAATACTAATGTGTAGCTGTTTTATTTCACTCAATAGACAGTATTCATAAGTCAGTGTACTGAATAATACCAGGTAAATAGGTGCTAAGTTGTTGGGTTGCTCTCAGTGGAAAGTTTGAATTGTGTCGGGTACGAATGTATGACTGTTTTGTTGTTCTTAGTAGACCGTACCAATAGCATTGGATACTTGGTATCAACTGCATCATCATTTGCTTTGAGTACTGTTATGAAACTGGATTGTACAACTGTTCAGTTGCTTTTAGTATAGCTACCAATTGGTTTGGTTCTTTAGAATAATGTTGTGTTGGTCTCAGTTGACCATATCGATGGCTTAGGGTTCTGATGTATTACTATTATGTTGCTCTCAAAGGACAGTGTGAATCGTATTGTGTAACATGTGTAACTTACGTGTTGCTCTGATTAGACGGTATCAATTGACTGAGTTACTGTTGTACAATTGGTAGCTCTTCCAATGACATTTGATCAAAAGGCTAGATTACTTATTGAAAACTGTTGTGTTAATCCTAGTGAACTGTATCATTGCCTAAGATGTTATTATGAAATGCCATGTTGGTCTCATTGGATGATAGGAATTTGTTCTTAGTGATTCACATCAATAGCCTAGTGTACTATTGTACAATTATTATGTTTCTCTCAGAGGACATTATCAATAAGCTAGGGTATCATGCATAAGATAATATGGTTTTCTTAGGTGAACATATGTTTAGCCTACTGTACTAAGGTGCAATGGTTATGTTCTTACCAGGAGGTTTATGAATAGACAAGTTATATTAATGTATAGATGTTGTGTTGCTCTCAGAAGACTACCAATTGCCTTAGGTACCACTATTGATGTTAAGTTTCTCTCAGTGACATTATCAATAGACAAAAAATACTAATGTGTAGCTGTTTTATTTCACTCAATAGACAGTATTCATAAGTCAGTGTACTGATTAATACCAGGTAAATAGGTGCTAAGTTGTTGGGTTGCTCTCAGTGGAAAGTTTGAATTGTGTCGGGTACGAATGTATGACTGTTTTGTTGTTCTTAGTAGACCGTACCAATAGCATTGGATACTTGGTATCAACTGCATCATCATTTGCCTTGAGAACTGTTATGAAACTGGATTGTACAACTGTTCAGTTGCTATTACTATAGCTACCAATTGGTTTGGTTCTTTAGAATAATGTTGTGTTGGTCTCAGTTGACCATATCGATGGCTTAGGGTTCTGATGTATTACTATTATGTTGCTCTCAAAGGACAGTGTGAATCGTATTGTGTAACATGTGTAACTTACGTGTTGCTCTGATTAGACGGTATCAATTGACTGAGTTACTGTTGTACAATTGGTAGCTCTTCCAATGACATTTGATCAAAAGGCTAGATTACTTATTGAAAACTGTTGTGTTAATCCTAGTGAACTGTATCATTGCCTAAGATGTTATTATGAAATGCCATGTTGGTCTCATTGGATGATAGGAATTTGTTCTTAGTGATTCACATCAATAGCCTAGTGTACTATTGTACAATTATTATGTTTCTCTCAGAGGACATTATCAATAAGCTAGGGTATCATGCATAAGATAATATGGTTTTCTTAGGTGAACATATGTTTAGCCTACTGTACTAAGGTGCAATGGTTATGTTCTTACCAGTAGGTTTATGAATAGACAAGTTATATTAATGTATAGATGTTGTGTTGCTCTCAGAAGACTACCAATTGCCTTAGGTACCACTATTGATGTTAAGTTTCTCTCAGTGACATTATCAATAGACAAAAAATACTAATGTGTAGCTGTTTTATTTCACTCAATAGACAGTATTCATAAGTCAGTGTACTGATTAATACCAGGTAAATAGGTGCTAAGTTGTTGGGTTGCTCTCAGTGGAAAGTTTGAATTGTGTCGGGTACGAATGTATGACTGTTTTGTTGTTCTTAGTAGACCGTACCAATAGCATTGGATACTTGGTATCAACTGCATCATCATTTGCCTTGAGAACTGTTATGAAACTGGATTGTACAACTGTTCAGTTGCTTTTAGTATAGCTACCAATTGGTTTGGTTCTTTAGAATAATGTTGTGTTGGTCTCAGTTGACCATATCGATGGCTTAGGGTTCTGATGTATTACTATTATGTTGCTCTCAAAGGACAGTGTGAATCGTATTGTGTAACATATGTGTAACTTACGTGTTTCCCTGATTAGACGGTATCAATTGACTGAGTTACTGTTGTACAATTGGTAGCTCTTCCAATGACATTTGATCAAAAGGTTAGATTACTTATTGAAAACTGTTGTGTTAATCCTAGTGAACTGTATCATTGCCTAAGATGTTATTATGAAATGCCATGTTGGTCTCATTGGATGATAGGAATTTGTTCTTAATGATTCACATCAATAGCCTAGTGTACTATTGTACAATTATTATGTTTCTCTCAGAGGACATTATCAATAAGCTAGGGTATCATGCATAAGATAATATGGTTTTCTTAGGTGAACATATGTTTAGCCTACTGTACTAAGGTGCAATGGTTATGTTCTTACCAGGAGGTTTATGAATAGACAAGTTATATTAATGTATAGATGTTGTGTTGCTCTCAGAAGACTACCAATTGCCTTAGGTACCACTATTGATGTTAAGTTTCTCTCAGTGACATTATCAATAGACAAAAAATACTAATGTGTAGCTGTTTTATTTCACTCAATAGACAGTATTCATAAGTCAGTGTACTGATTAATACCAGGTAAATAGGTGCTAAGTTGTTGGGTTGCTCTCAGTGGAAAGTTTGAATTGTGTCGGGTACGAATGTATGACTGTTTTGTTGTTCTTAGTAGACCGTACCAATAGCATTGGATACTTGGTATCAACTGCATCATCATTTGCCTTGAGAACTGTTATGAAACTGGATTGTACAACTGTTCAGTTGCTATTACTATAGCTACCAATTGGTTTGGTTCTTTAGAATAATGTTGTGTTGCTCTCAGTTGACCATATCGATGGTTTAGGGTTCTGATGTATTACTATTATGTTGCTCTCAAAGGACAGTGTGAATCGTATTGTGTAACATGTGTAACTTACGTGTTGCTCTGATTAGACGGTATCAATTGACTGAGTTACTGTTGTACAATTGGTAGCTCTTCCAATGACATTTGATCAAAAGGCTAGATTACTTATTGAAAACTGTTGTGTTAATCCTAGTGAACTGTATCATTGCCTAAGATGTTATTATGAAATGTCATGTTGGTCTCATTGGATGATAGGAATTTGTTCTTAGTGATTCACATCAATAGCCTAGTGTACTATTGTACAATTATTATGTTTCTCTCAGAGGACATTATCAATAAGCTAGGGTATCATGCATAAGATAATATGGTTTTCTTAGGTGAACATATGTTTAGCCAACTGTACTAAGGTGCAATGGTTATGTTCTTACCAGTAGGTTTATGAATAGACAAGTTATATTAATGTATAGATGTTGTGTTGCTCTCAGAAGACTACCAATTGCCTTAGGTACCACTATTGATGTTAAGTTTCTCTCAGTGACATTATCAATAGACAAAAAATACTAATGTGTAGCTGTTTTATTTCACTCAATAGACAGTATTCATAAGTCAGTGTACTGATTAATACCAGGTAAATAGGTGCTAAGTTGTTGGGTTGCTCTCAGTGGAAAGTTTGAATTGTGTCGGGTACGAATGTATGACTGTTTTGTTGTTCTTAGTAGACCGTACCAATAGCATTGGATACTTGGTATCAACTGCATCATCATTTGCCTTGAGAACTGTTATGAAACTGGATTGTACAACTGTTCAGTTGCTTTTAGTATAGCTACCAATTGGTTTGGTTCTTTAGAATAATGTTGTGTTGGTCTCAGTTGACCATAGCGATGGCTTAGGGTTCTGATGTATTACTATTATGTTGCTCTCAAAGGACAGTGTGAATCGTATTGTGTAACATATGTGTAACTTACGTGTTTCCCTGATTAGACGGTATCAATTGACTGAGTTACTGTTGTACAATTGGTAGCTCTTCCAATGACATTTGATCAAAAGGCTAGATTACTTATTGAAAACTGTTGTGTTAATCCTAGTGAACTGTATCATTGCCTAAGATGTTATTATGAAATGCCATGTTGGTCTCATTGGATGATAGGAATATGTTCTTAGTGATTCACATCAATAGCCTAGTGTACTATTGTACAATTATTATGTTTCTCTCAGAGGACATTATCAATAAGCTAGGGTATCATGCATAAGATAATATGGTTTTCTTAGGTGAACATATGTTTAGCCTACTGTACTAAGGTGCAATGGTTATGTTCTTACCAGGAGGTTTATGAATAGACAAGTTATATTAATTTATAGATGTTGTGTTGCTCTGAGAAGACTACCAATTGCCTTAGGTACCACTATTGATGTTAAGTTTCTCTCAGTGACATTATCAATAGACAAAAAATACTAATGTGTAGCTGTTTTATTTCACTCAATAGACAGTATTCATAAGTCAGTGTACTGATTAATACCAGGTAAATAGGTGCTAAGTTGTTGGGTTGCTCTCAGTGGAAAGTTTGAATTGTGTCGGGTACGAATGTATGACTGTTTTGTTGTTCTTAGTAGACCGTACCAATAGCATTGGATACTTGGTATCAACTGCATCATCATTTGCCTTGAGTACTGTTATGAAACTGGATTGTACAACTGTTCAGTTGCTTTTAGTATAGCTACCAATTGGTTTGGTTCTTTAGAATAATGTTGTGTTGCTCTCAGTTGACCATATCGATGGTTTAGGGTTCTGATGTATTACTATTATGTTGCTCTCAAAGGACAGTGTGAATCGTATTGTGTAACATGTGTAACTTACGTGTTGCTCTGATTAGACGGTATCAATTGACTGAGTTACTGTTGTACAATTGGTAGCTCTTCCAATGACATTTGATCAAAAGGCTAGATTACTTATTGAAAACTGTTGTGTTAATCCTAGTGAACTGTATCATTGCCTAAGATGTTATTATGAAATGTCATGTTGGTCTCATTGGATGATAGGAATTTGTTCTTAGTGATTCACATCAATAGCCTAGTGTACTATTGTACAATTATTATGTTTCTCTCAGAGGACATTATCAATAAGCTAGGGTATCATGCATAAGATAATATGGTTTTCTTAGGTGAACATATGTTTAGCCTACTGTACTAGGGTGCAATGGTTATGTTCTTACCAGGAGGTTTATGAATAGACAAGTTATATTAATGTATAGATGTTGTGTTGCTCTCAGAAGACTACCAATTGCCTTAGGTACCACTATTGATGTTAAGTTTCTCTCAGTGACATTATCAATAGACAAAAAATACTAATGTGTAGCTGTTTTATTTCACTCAATAGACAGTATTCATAAGTCAGTGTACTGATTAATACCAGGGAAATAGGTGCTAAGTTGTTGGGTTGCTCTCAGTGGAAAGTTTGAATTGTGTCGGGTACGAATGTATGACTGTTTTGTTGTTCTTAGTAGACCGTACCAATAGCATTGGATACTTGGTATCAACTGCATCATCATTTGCCTTGAGTACTGTTATGAAACTGGATTGTACAACTGTTCAGTTGCTTTTACTATAGCTACCAATTGGTTTGGTTCTTTAGAATAATGTTGTGTTGGTCTCAGTTGACCATATCGATGGCTTAGGGTTCTGATGTATTACTATTATGTTGCTCTCAAAGGACAGTGTGAATCGTATTGTGTAACATGTGTAACTTACGTGTTGCTCTGATTAGACGGTATCAATTGCCTGAGTTACTGTTGTACAATTGGTAGCTCTTCCAATGACATTTGATCAAAAGGCTAGATTACTTATTGAAAACTGTTGTGTTAATCCTAGTGAACTGTATCATTGCCTAAGATGTTATTATGAAATGCCATGTTGGTGTCATTGGATGATAGGAATTTGTTCTTAGTGATTCACATCAATAACCTAGTGTACTATTGTACAATTATTATGTTTCTCTCAGAGGACATTATCAATAAGCTAGGGTATCATGCATAAGATAATATGGTTTTCTTAGGTGAACATATGTTTAGCCTACTGTACTAAGGTGGAATGGTTATGTTCTTACCAGAAGGTTTATGAATAGGCAAGTTATATTAATGTATAGATGTTGTGTTGCTCTCAGAAGACTACCAATTGCCTTAGGTACCACTATTGATGTTAAGTTTCTCTCAGTGACATTATCAATAGACAAAAAATACTAATGTGTAGCTGTTTTATTTCACTCAATAGACAGTATTCATAGGTCAGTGTACTGAATAATACCAGGTAAATAGGTGCTAAGTTGTTGGGTTGCTCTCAGTGGAAAGTTTGAATTGTGTCGGGTACGAATGTATGACTGTTTTGTTGTTCTTAGTAGACCGTACCAATAGCATTGGATACTTGGTATCAACTGCATCATCATTTGCCTTGAGAACTGTTATGAAACTGGATTGTACAACTGTTCAGTTGCTTTTAGTATAGCTACCAATTGGTTTGGTTCTTTAGAATAATGTTGTGTTGGTCTCAGTTGACCATATCGATGGCTTAGGGTTCTGATGTATTACTATTATGTTGCTCTCAAAGGACAGTGTGAATCGTATTGTGTAACATGTGTAACTTACGTGTTGCTCTGATTAGACGGTATCAATTGACTGAGTTACTGTTGTACAATTGGTAGCTCTTCCAATGACATTTGATCAAAAGGCTAGATTACTTATTGAAAACTGTTGTGTTAATCCTAGTGAACTGTATCATTGCCTAAGATGTTATTATGAAATGCCATGTTGGTCTCATTGGATGATAGGAATTTGTTCTTAGTGATTCACATCAATAGCCTAGTGTACTATTGTACAATTATTATGTTTCTCTCAGAGGACATTATCAATAAGCTAGGGTATCATGCATAAGATAATATGGTTTTCTTAGGTGAACATATGTTTAGCCTACTGTACTAAGGTGCAATGGTTATGTTCTTACCAGGAGGTTTATGAATAGACAAGTTATATTAATGTATAGATGTTGTGTTGCTCTCAGAAGACTACCAATTGCCTTAGGTACCACTATTGATGTTAAGTTTCTCTCAGTGACATTATCAATAGACAAAAAATACTAATGTGTAGCTGTTTTATTTCACTCAATAGACAGTATTCATAAGTCAGTGTACTGATTAATACCAGGGAAATAGGTGCTAAGTTGTTGGGTTGCTCTCAGTGGAAAGTTTGAATTGTGTCGGGTACGAATGTATGACTGTTTTGTTGTTCTTAGTAGACCGTACCAATAGTATTGGATACTTGGTATCAACTGCATCATCATTTGCCTTGAGAACTGTTATGAAACTGGATTGTACAACTGTTCAGTTGCTTTTAGTATAGCTACCAATTGGTTTGGTTCTTTAGAATAATGTTGTGTTGGTCTCAGTTGACCATATCGATGGCTTAGGGTTCTGATGTATTACTATTATGTTGCTCTCAAAGGACAGTGTGAATCGTATTGTGTAACATATGTGTAACTTACGTGTTTCCCTGATTAGACGGTATCAATTGACTGAGTTACTGTTGTACAATTGGTAGCTCTTCCAATGACATTTGATCAAAAGGCTAGATTACTTATTGAAAACTGTTGTGTTAATCCTAGTGAACTGTATCATTGCCTAAGATGTTATTATGAAATGCCATGTTGGTCTCATTGGATGATAGGAATTTGTTCTTAGTGATTCACATCAATAGCCTAGTGTACTATTGTACAATTATTATGTTTCTCTCAGAGGACATTATCAATAAGCTAGGGTATCATGCATAAGATAATATGGTTTTCTTAGGTGAACATATGTTTAGCCTACTGTACTAAGGTGCAATGGTTATGTTCTTACCAGGAGGTTTATGAATAGACAAGTTATATTAATGTATAGATGTTGTGTTGCTCTCAGAAGACTACCAATTGCCTTAGGTACCACTATTGATGTTAAGTTTCTCTCAGTGACATTATCAATAGACAAAAAATACTAATGTGTAGCTGTTTTATTTCACTCAATAGACAGTATTCATAAGTCAGTGTACTGATTAATACCAGGGAAATAGGTGCTAAGTTGTTGGGTTGCTCTCAGTGGAAAGTTTGAATTGTGTCGGGTACGAATGTATGACTGTTTTGTTGTTCTTAGTAGACCGTACCAATAGCATTGGATACTTGGTATCAACTGCATCATCATTTGCCTTGAGAACTGTTATGAAACTGGATTGTACAACTGTTCAGTTGCTATTACTATAGCTACCAATTGGTTTGGTTCTTTAGAATAATGTTGTGTTGGTCTCAGTTGACCATATCGATGGCTTAGGGTTCTGATGTATTACTATTATGTTGCTCTCAAAGGACAGTGTGAATCGTATTGTGTAACATATGTGTAACTTACGTGTTTCCCTGATTAGACGGTATCAATTGACTGAGTTACTGTTGTACAATTGGTAGCTCTTCCAATGACATTTGATCAAAAGGCTAGATTACTTATTGAAAACTGTTGTGTTAATCCTAGTGAACTGTATCATTGCCTAAGATGTTATTATGAAATGCCATGTTGGTCTCATTGGATGATAGGAATTTGTTCTTAGTGATTCACATCAATAGCCTAGTGTACTATTGTACAATTATTATGTTTCTCTCAGAGGACATTATCAATAAGCTAGGGTATCATGCATAAGATAATATGGTTTTCTTAGGTGAACATATGTTTAGCCTACTGTACTAAGGTGCAATGGTTATGTTCTTACCAGGAGGTTTATGAATAGACAAGTTATATTAATGTATAGATGTTGTGTTGCTCTGAGAAGACTACCAATTGCCTTAGGTACCACTATTGATGTTAAGTTTCTCTCAGTGACATTATCAATAGACAAAAAATACTAATGTGTAGCTGTTTTATTTCACTCAATAGACAGTATTCATAAGTCAGTGTACTGATTAATACCAGGGAAATAGGTGCTAAGTTGTTGGGTTGCTCTCAGTGGAAAGTTTGAATTGTGTCGGGTACGAATGTATGACTGTTTTGTTGTTCTTAGTAGACCGTACCAATAGTATTGGATACTTGGTATCAACTGCATCATCATTTGCCTTGAGAACTGTTATGAAACTGGATTGTACAACTGTTCAGTTGCTTTTAGTATAGCTACCAATTGGTTTGGTTCTTTAGAATAATGTTGTGTTGGTCTCAGTTGACCATATCGATGGCTTAGGGTTCTGATGTATTACTATTATGTTGCTCTCAAAGGACAGTGTGAATCGTATTGTGTAACATATGTGTAACTTACGTGTTTCCCTGATTAGACGGTATCAATTGACTGAGTTACTGTTGTACAATTGGTAGCTCTTCCAATGACATTTGATCAAAAGGCTAGATTACTTATTGAAAACTGTTGTGTTAATCCTAGTGAACTGTATCATTGCCTAAGATGTTATTATGAAATGCCATGTTGGTGTCATTGGATGATAGGAATTTGTTCTTAGTGATTCACATCAATAGCCTAGTGTACTATTGTACAATTATTATGTTTCTCTCAGAGGACATTATCAATAAGCTAGGGTATCATGCATAAGATAATATGGTTTTCTTAGGTGAACATATGTTTAGCCTACTGTACTAAGGTGCAATGGTTATGTTCTTACCAGGAGGTTTATGAATAGACAAGTTATATTAATGTATAGATGTTGTGTTTCTCTCAGAAGACTACCAATTGCCTTAGGTACCACTATTGATGTTAAGTTTCTCTCAGTGACATTATCAATAGACAAAAAATACTAATGTGTAGCTGTTTTATTTCACTCAATAGACAGTATTCATAAGTCAGTGTACTGATTAATACCAGGGAAATAGGTGCTAAGTTGTTGGGTTGCTCTCAGTGGAAAGTTTGAATTGTGTCGGGTACGAATGTATGACTCTTTTGTTGTTCTTAGTAGACCGTACCAATAGCATTGGATACTTAACTTGGTATCAACTGCATCATCATTTGCCTTGAGAACTGTTATGAAACTGGATTGTACAACTGTTCAGTTGCTATTAGTATAGCTACCAATTGGTTTGGTTCTTTAGAATAATGTTGTGTTGCTCTCAGTTGACCATATCGATGGCTTAGGGTTCTGATGTATTACTATTATGTTGCTCTCAAAGGACAGTGTGAATCGTATTGTGTAACATGTGTAACTTACGTGTTGCTCTGATTAGACGGTATCAATTGACTGATTTACTGTTGTACAATTGGTAGCTCTTCCAATGACATTTGATCAAAAGGCTAGATTACTTATTGAAAACTGTTGTGTTAATCCTAGTGAACTGTATCATTGCCTAAGATGTTATTATGAAATGCCATGTTGGTCTCATTGGATGATAGGAATTTGTTCTTAGTGATTCACATCAATAGCCTAGTGTACTATTGTACAATTATTATGTTTCTCTCAGAGGACACTATCAATAAGCTAGGGTATCATGCATAAGATAATATGGTTTTCTTAGGTGAACATATGTTTAGCCTACTGTACTAAGGTGCAATGGTTATGTTCTTACCAGGAGGTTTATGAATAGACAAGTTATATTAATGTATAGATGTTGTGTTGCTCTCAGAAGACTACCAATTGCCTTAGGTACCACTATTGATGTTAAGTTTCTCTCAGTGACATTATCAATAGACAAAAAATACTAATGTGTAGCTGTTTTATTTCACTCAATAGACAGTATTCATAAGTCAGTGTACTGATTAATACCAGGTAAATAGGTGCTAAGTTGTTGGGTTGCTCTCAGTGGAAAGTTTGAATTGTGTCGGGTACGAATGTATGACTGTTTTGTTGTTCTTAGTAGACCGTACCAATAGTATTAGATACTTGGTATCAACTGCATCATCATTTGCCTTGAGAACTGTTATGAAACTGGATTGTACAACTGTTCAGTTGCTTTTAGTATAGCTACCAATTGGTTTGGTTCTTTAGAATAATGTTGTGTTGGTCTCAGTTGACCATATCGATGGCTTAGGGTTCTGATGTATTACTATTATGTTGCTCTCAAAGGACAGTGTGAATCGTATTGTGTAACATATGTGTAACTTACGTGTTTCCCTGATTAGACGGTATCAATTGACTGAGTTACTGTTGTACAATTGGTAGCTCTTCCAATGACATTTGATCAAAAGGCTAGATTACTTATTGAAAACTGTTGTGTTAATCCTAGTGAACTGTATCATTGCCTAAGATGTTATTATGAAATGCCATGTTGGTGTCATTGGATGATAGGAATTTGTTCTTAGTGATTCACATCAATAGCCTAGTGTACTATTGTACAATTATTATGTTTCTCTCAGAGGACATTATCAATAAGCTAGGGTATCATGCATAAGATAATATGGTTTTCTTAGGTGAACATATGTTTAGCCTACTGTACTAAGGTGCAATGGTTATGTTCTTACCAGGAGGTTTATGAATAGACAAGTTATATTAATGTATAGATGTTGTGTTGCTCTCAGAAGACTACCAATTGCCTTAGGTACCACTATTGATGTTAAGTTTCTCTCAGTGACATTATCAATAGACAAAAAATACTAATGTGTAGCTGTTTTATTTCACTCAATAGACAGTATTCATAGGTCAGTGTACTGATTAATACCAGGGAAATAGGTGCTAAGTTGTTGGGTTGCTCTCAGTGGAAAGTTTGAATTGTGTCGGGTACGAATGTATGACTGTTTTGTTGTTCTTAGTAGACCGTACCAATAGTATTGGATACTTGGTATCAACTGCATCATCATTTGCCTTGAGAACTGTTATGAAACTGGATTGTACAACTGTTCAGTTGCTTTTAGTATAGCTACCAATTGGTTTGGTTCTTTAGAATAATGTTGTGTTGGTCTCAGTTGACCATATCGATGGTTTAGGGTTCTGATGTATTACTATTATGTTGCTCTCAAAGGACAGTGTGAATCGTATTGTGTAACATATGTGTAACTTACGTGTTTCCCTGATTAGACGGTATCAATTGACTGAGTTACTGTTGTACAATTGGTAGCTCTTCCAATGACATTTGATCAAAAGGCTAGATTACTTATTGAAAACTGTTGTGTTAATCCTAGTGAACTGTATCATTGCCTAAGATGTTATTATGAAATGCCATGTTGGTGTCATTGGATGATAGGAATTTGTTCTTAGTGATTCACATCAATAGCCTAGTGTACTATTGTACAATTATTATGTTTCTCTCAGAGGACATTATCAATAAGCTAGGGTATCATGCATAAGATAATATGGTTTTCTTAGGTGAACATATGTTTAGCCTACTGTACTAAGGTGCAATGGTTATGTTCTTACCAGAAGGTTTATGAATAGGCAAGTTATATTAATGTATAGATGTTGTGTTGCTCTCAGAAGACTACCAATTGCCTTAGGTACCACTATTGATGTTAAGTTTCTCTCAGTGACATTATCAATAGACAAAAAATACTAATGTAAAGCTGTTTTATTTCACTCAATAGACAGTATTCATAGGTCAGTGTACTGAATAATACCAGGTAAATAGGTGCTAAGTTGTTGGGTTGCTCTCAGTGGAAAGTTTGAATTGTGTCGGGTACGAATGTATGACTGTTTTGTTGTTCTTAGTAGACCGTACCAATAGCATTGGATACTTGGTATCAACTGCATCATCATTTGCCTTGAGTACTGTTATGAAACTGGATTGTACAACTGTTCAGTTGCTTTTAGTATAGCTACCAATTGGTTTGGTTCTTTTAATTAGAATAATGTTGTGTTGGTCTCAGTTGACCATATCGGTGGCTTAGGGTTCTGATGTATTACTATTATGTTGCTCTCAAAGGACAGTGTGAATCGTATTGTGTAACATATGTGTAACTTACGTGTTTCCCTGATTAGACGGTATCAATTGACTGAGTTACTGTTGTACAATTGGTAGCTCTTCCAATGACATTTGATCAAAAGGCTAGATTACTTATTGAAAACTGTTGTGTTAATCCTAGTGAACTGTATCATTGCCTAAGATGTTATTATGAAATGCCATGTTGGTCTCATTGGATGATAGGAATTTGTTCTTAGTGATTCACATCAATAGCCTAGTGTACTATTGTACAATTATTATGTTTCTCTCAGAGGACATTATCAATAAGCTAGGGTATCATGCATAAGATAATATGGTTTTCTTAGGTGAACATATGTTTAGCCTACTGTACTAAGGTGCAATGGTTATGTTCTTACCAGAAGGTTTATGAATAGGCAAGTTATATTAATGTATAGATGTTGTGTTGCTCTCAGAAGACTACCAATTGCCTTAGGTACCACTATTGATGTTAAGTTTCTCTCAGTGACATTATCAATAGACAAAAAATACTAATGTAAAGCTGTTTTATTTCACTCAATAGACAGTATTCATAGGTCAGTGTACTGAATAATACCAGGTAAATAGGTGCTAAGTTGTTGGGTTGCTCTCAGTGGAAAGTTTGAATTGTGTCGGGTACGAATGTATGACTGTTTTGTTGTTCTTAGTAGACCGTACCAATAGCATTGGATACTTGGTATCAACTGCATCATCATTTGCCTTGAGTACTGTTATGAAACTGGATTGTACAACTGTTCAGTTGCTTTTAGTATAGCTACCAATTGGTTTGGTTCTTTTAATTAGAATAATGTTGTGTTGGTCTCAGTTGACCATATCGGTGGCTTAGGGTTCTGATGTATTACTATTATGTTGCTCTCAAAGGACAGTGTGAATCGTATTGTGTAACATGTGTAACTTACGTGTTGCTCTGGTATCAATTGACTGATTTACTGTTGTACAATTGGTAGCTCTTCCAATGACATTTGATCAAAAGGCTAGATTACTTATTGAAAACTGTTGTGTTAATCCTAGTGAACTGTATCATTGCCTAAGATGTTATTATGAAATGCCAGGTTGGTGTCTTTGGATGATAGGAATTTGTTCTTAGTGATTCACATCAATAGCCTAGTGTACTATTGTACAATTATTATGTTTCTCTCAGAGGACATTATCAATAAGCTAGGGTATCATGCATAAGATAATATGGTTTTCTTAGGTGAACATATGTTTAGCCTACTGTACTAAGGTGCAATGGTTATGTTCTTACCAGGAGGTTTATGAATAGACAAGTTATATTAATGTATAGATGTTGTGTTGCTCTCAGAAGACTACCAATTGCCTTAGGTACCACTATTGATGTTAAGTTTCTCTCAGTGACATTATCAATAGACAAAAAATACTAATGTAAAGCTGTTTTATTTCACTCAATAGACAGTATTCATAGGTCAGTGTACTGATTAATACCAGGTAAATAGGTGCTAAGTTGTTGGGTTGCTCTGAGTGGAAAGTTTGAATTGTGTTGGGTACGAATGTATGACTGTTTTGTTGTTCTTAGTAGACCGTACCAATAGCATTGGATACTTGGTATCAACTGCATCATCATTTGCCTTGAGAACTGTTATGAAACTGGATTGTACAACTGTTCAGTTGCTATTAGTATAGCTACCAATTGGTTTGGTTCTTTAGAATAATGTTGTGTTGGTCTCAGTTGACCATATCGATGGTTTAGGGTTCTGATGTATTACTATTATGTTGCTCTCAAAGGACAGTGTGAATCGTATTGTGTAACATGTGTATCTTACGTGTTTCTCTGATTAGATGGTATCAATTGCCTGAGTTACTATTGTACAATTGGTAGCTCTTCCAATGACATTTGATCAAAAGGCTAGATTACTTATTGAAAACTGTTGTGTTAATCCTAGTGAACTGTATCATTGCCTAAGATGTTATTATGAAATGTTATGTTGGTCTCATTGGATGATAGGAATTTGTTCTTAGTGATTCACATCAATAGCCTAGTGTACTATTGTACAATTATTATGTTTCTCTCAGAGGACATTATCAATAAGCTAGGGTATCATGCATCAGATAATATGGTTTTCTTAGGTGAACATATGTTTAGCCTACTGTACTAAGGTGCAATGGTTATGTTCTTACCAGGAGGTTTATGAATAGACAAGTTATATTAATGTATAGATGTTGTGTTGCTCTCAGAAGACTACCAATTGCCTTAGGTACCACTATTGATGTTAAGTTTCTCTCAGTGACATTATCAATAGACAAAAAATACTAATGTGTAGCTGTTTTATTTCACTCAATAGACAGTATTCATAAGTCAGTGTACTGATTAATACCAGGTAAATAGGTGCTAAGTTGTTGGGTTGCTCTCAATGGAAAGTTTGAATTGTGTTGGGTACGAATGTATGACTGTTTTGTTGTTCTTAGTAGACCGTACCAATAGCATTGGATACTTGGTATCAACTGCATCATCATTTGCCTTGAGAACTGTTATGAAACTGGATTGTACAACTGTTCAGTTGCTATTAGTATAGCTACCAATTGGTTTGGTTCTTTAGAATAATGTTGTGTTGGTCTCAGTTGACCATATCGATGGTTTAGGGTTCTGATGTATTACTATTATGTTGCTCTCAAAGGACAGTGTGAATCGTATTGTGTAACATATGTGTAACTTACGTGTTTCCCTGATTAGACGGTATCAATTGACTGAGTTACTGTTGTACAATTGGTAGCTCTTCCAATGACATTTGATCAAAAGGCTAGATTACTTATTGAAAACTGTTGTGTTAATCCTAGTGAACTGTATCATTGCCTAAGATGTTATTATGAAATGCCATGTTGGTGTCATTGGATGATAGGAATTTGTTCTTAGTGATTCACATCAATAGCCTAGTGTACTATTGTACAATTATTATGTTTCTCTCAGAGGACATTATCAATAAGCTAGGGTATCATGCATAAGATAATATGGTTTTCTTAGGTGAACATATGTTTAGCCTACTGTACTAAGGTGCAATGGTTATGTTCTTACCAGAAGGTTTATGAATAGGCAAGTTATATTAATGTATAGATGTTGTGTTGCTCTCAGAAGACTACCAATTGCCTTAGGTACCACTATTGATGTTAAGTTTCTCTCAGTGACATTATCAATAGACAAAAAATACTAATGTAAAGCTGTTTTATTTCACTCAATAGACAGTATTCATAGGTCAGTGTACTGAATAATACCAGGTAAATAGGTGCTAAGTTGTTGGGTTGCTCTCAGTGGAAAGTTTGAATTGTGTCGGGTACGAATGTATGACTGTTTTGTTGTTCTTAGTAGACCGTACCAATAGCATTGGATACTTGGTATCAACTGCATCATCATTTGCCTTGAGTACTGTTATGAAACTGGATTGTACAACTGTTCAGTTGCTTTTAGTATAGCTACCAATTGGTTTGGTTCTTTAGAATAATGTTGTGTTGGTCTCAGTTGACCATATCGGTGGCTTAGGGTTCTGATGTATTACTATTATGTTGCTCTCAAAGGACAGTGTGAATCGTATTGTGTAACATGTGTAACTTACGTGTTGCTCTGATTAGACGGTATCAATTGACTGATTTACTGTTGTACAATTGGTAGCTCTTCCAATGACATTTGATCAAAAGGCTAGATTACTTATTGAAAACTGTAGTTTTAATCCTAGTGAACTGTATCATTGCCTAAGATGTTATTATGAAATGCCATGTTGGTGTCATTGGATGATAGGAATTTGTTCTTAGTGATTCACATCAATAGCCTAGTGTACTATTGTACAATTATTATGTTTCTCTCAGAGGACATTATCAATAAGCTAGGGTATCATGCATAAGATAATATGGTTTTCTTAGGTGAACATATGTTTAGCCTACTGTACTAAGGTGCAATGGTTATGTTCTTACCAGGAGGTTTATGAATAGACAAGTTATATTAATGTATAGATGTTGTGTTGCTCTCAGAAGACTACCAATTGCCTTAGGTACCACTATTGATGTTAAGTTTCTCTCAGTGACATTATCAATAGACAAAAAATACTAATGTAAAGCTGTTTTATTTCACTCAATAGACAGTATTCATAGGTCAGTGTACTGATTAATACCAGGTCAATAGGTGCTAAGTTGTTGGGTTGCTCTCAGTGGAAAGTTTGAATTGTGTTGGGTACGAATGTATGACTGTTTTGTTGTTCTTAGTAGACCGTACCAATAGCATTGGATACTTGGTATCAACTGCATCATCATTTGCCTTGAGAACTGTTATGAAACTAGATTGTACAACTGTTCAGTTGCTATTAGTATAGCTACCAATTGGTTTGGTTCTTTAGAATAATGTTGTGTTGGTCTCAGTTGACCATATCGATGGTTTAGGGTTCTGATGTATTACTATTATGTTGCTCTCAAAGGACAGTGTGAATCGTATTGTGTAACATGTGTATCTTACGTGTTTCTCTGATTAAATGGTATCAATTGCCCGAGTTACTATTGTACAATTGGTAGCTCTTCCAATGACATTTGATCAAAAGGCTAGATTACTTATTGAAAACTGTTGTGTTAATCCTAGTGAACTGTATCATTGCCTAAGATGTTATTATGAAATGTCATGTTGGTCTCATTGGATGATAGGAATTTGTTCTTAGTGATTCACATCAATAGCCTAGTGTACTATTGTACAATTATTATGTTTCTCTCAGAGGACATTATCAATAAGCTAGGGTATCATGCATCAGGTAATATGGTTTTCTTAGGTGAACATATGTTTAGCCTACTGTACTAAGGTGCAATGGTTATGTTCTTACCAGGAGGTTTATGAATAGACAAGTTATATTAATGTATAGATGTTGTGTTGCTCTCAGAAGACTACCAATTGCCTTAGGTACCACTATTGATGTTAAGTTTCTCTCAGTGACATTATCAATAGACAAAAAATACTAATGTGTAGCTGTTTTATTTCACTCAATAGACAGTATTCATAAGTCAGTGTACTGATTAATACCAGGTAAATAGGTGCTAAGTTGTTGGGTTGCTCTCAGTGGAAAGTTTGAATTGTGTTGGGTACGAATGTATGACTGTTTTGTTGTTCTTAGTAGACCGTACCAATAGCATTGGATACTTGGTATCAACTGCATCATCATTTGCCTTGAGAACTGTTATGAAACTGGATTGTACAACTGTTCAGTTGCTATTAGTATAGCTACCAATTGGTTTGGTTCTTTAGAATAATGTTGTGTTGGTCTCAGTTGACCATATCGATGGTTTAGGGTTCTGATGTATTACTATTATGTTGCTCTCAAAGGACAGTGTGAATCGTATTGTGTAACATGTGTATCTTACGTGTTTCTCTGATTAGATGGTATCAATTGCCTGAGTTACTATTGTACAATTGGTAGCTCTTCCAATGACATTTGATCAAAAGGCTAGATTACTTATTGAAAACTGTTGTGTTAATCCTAGTGAACTGTATCATTGCCTAAGATGTTATTATGAAATGTCATGTTGGTCTCATTGGATGATAGGAATTTGTTCTTAGTGATTCACATCAATAGCCTAGTGTACTATTGTACAATTATTATGTTTCTCTCAGAGGACATTATCAATAAGCTAGGGTATCATGCATCAGGTAATATGGTTTTCTTAGGTGAACATATGTTTAGCCTACTGTACTAAGGTGCAATGGTTATGTTCTTACCAGGAGGTTTATGAATAGACAAGTTATATTAATGTATAGATGTTGTGTTGCTCTCAGAAGACTACCAATTGCCTTAGGTACCACTATTGATGTTAAGTTTCTCTCAGTGACATTATCAATAGACAAAAAATACTAATGTGTAGCTGTTTTATTTCACTCAATAGACAGTATTCATAAGTCAGTGTACTGATTAATACCAGGTAAATAGGTGCTAAGTTGTTGGGTTGCTCTCAGTGGAAAGTTTGAATTGTGTTGGGTACGAATGTATGACTGTTTTGTTGTTCTTAGTAGACCGTACCAATAGCATTGGATACTTGGTATCAACTGCATCATCATTTGCCTTGAGAACTGTTATGAAACTGGATTGTACAACTGTTCAGTTGCTATTAGTATAGCTACCAATTGGTTTGGTTCTTTAGAATAATGTTGTGTTGGTCTCAGTTGACCATATCGATGGTTTAGGGTTCTGATGTATTACTATTATGTTGCTCTCAAAGGACAGTGTGAATCGTATTGTGTAACATATGTGTAACTTACGTGTTTCCCTGATTAGACGGTATCAATTGACTGAGTTACTGTTGTACAATTGGTAGCTCTTCCAATGACATTTGATCAAAAGGCTAGATTACTTATTGAAAACTGTTGTGTTAATCCTAGTGAACTGTATCATTGCCTAAGATGTTATTATGAAATGTCATGTTGGTCTCATTGGATGATAGGAATTTGTTCTTAGTGATTCACATCAATAGCCTAGTGTACTATTGTACAATTATTATGTTTCTCTCAGAGGACATTATCAATAAGCTAGGGTATCATGCATAAGATAATATGGTTTTCTTAGGTGAACATATGTTTAGCCTACTGTACTAAGGTGCAATGGTTATGTTCTTACCAGAAGGTTTATTAATAGGCAAGTTATATTAATGTATAGATGTTGTGTTGCTCTCAGAAGACTACCAATTGCCTTAGGTACCACTATTGATGTTAAGTTTCTCTCAGTGACATTATCAATAGACAAAAAATACTAATGTAAAGCTGTTTTATTTCACTCAATAGACAGTATTCATAGGTCAGTGTACTGAATAATACCAGGTAAATAGGTGCTAAGTTGTTGGGTTGCTCTCAGTGGAAAGTTTGAATTGTGTCGGGTACGAATGTATGACTGTTTTGTTGTTCTTAGTAGACCGTACCAATAGCATTGGATACTTGGTATCAACTGCATCATCATTTGCCTTGAGTACTGTTATGAAACTGGATTGTACAACTGTTCAGTTGCTTTTAGTATAGCTACCAATTGGATGGTTCTTTAGAATAATGTTGTGTTGGTCTCAGTTGACCATATCGGTGGCTTAGGGTTCTGATGTATTACTATTATGTTGCTCTCAAAGGACAGTGTGAATCGTATTGTGTAACATGTGTAACTTACGTGTTGCTCTGATTAGACGGTATCAATTGACTGATTTACTGTTGTACAATTGGTAGCTCTTCCAATGACATTTGATCAAAAGGCTAGATTACTTATTGAAAACTGTTGTGTTAATCCTAGTGAACTGTATCATTGCCTAAGATGTTATTATGAAATGCCATGTTGGTGTCATTGGATGATAGGAATTTGTTCTTAGTGATTCACATCAATAGCCTAGTGTACTATTGTACAATTATTATGTTTCTCTCAGAGGACATTATCAATAAGCTAGGGTATCATGCATAAGATAATATGGTTTTCTTAGGTGAACATATGTTTAGCCTACTGTACTAAGGTGCAATGGTTATGTTCTTACCAGGAGGTTTATGAATAGATAATGTTATATTAATGTATAGATGTTGTGTTGCTCTCAGAAGACTACCAATTGCCTTAGGTACCACTATTGATGTTAAGTTTCTCTCAGTGACATTATCAATAGACAAAAAATACTAATGTAAAGCTGTTTTATTTCACTCAATAGACAGTATTCATAGGTCAGTGTACTGATTAATACCAGGTAAATAGGTGCTAAGTTGTTGGGTTGCTCTCAGTGGAAAGTTTGAATTGTGTTGGGTACGAATGTATGACTGTTTTGTTGTTCTTAGTAGACCGTACCAATAGCATTGGATACTTGGTATCAACTGCATCATCATTTGCCTTGAGAACTGTTATGAAACTGGATTGTACAACTGTTCAGTTGCTATTAGTATAGCTACCAATTGGTTTGGTTCTTTAGAATAATGTTGTGTTGGTCTCAGTTGACCATATCGATGGTTTAGGGTTCTGATGTATTACTATTATGTTGCTCTCAAAGGACAGTGTGAATCGTATTGTGTAACATGTGTATCTTACGTGTTTCTCTGATTAGATGGTATCAATTGCCTGAGTTACTATTGTACAATTGGTAGCTCTTCCAATGACATTTGATCAAAAGGCTAGATTACTTATTGAAAACTGTTGTGTTAATCCTAGTGAACTGTATCATTGCCTAAGATGTTATTATGAAATGTCATGTTGGTCTCATTGGATGATAGGAATTTGTTCTTAGTGATTCACATCAATAGCCTAGTGTACTATTGTACAATTATTATGTTTCTCTCAGAGGACATTATCAATAAGCTAGGGTATCATGCATCAGGTAATATGGTTTTCTTAGGTGAACATATGTTTAGCCTACTGTACTAAGGTGCAATGGTTATGTTCTTACCAGGAGGTTTATGAATAGACAAGTTATATTAATGTATAGATGTTGTGTTGCTCTCAGAAGACTACCAATTGCCTTAGGTACCACTATTGATGTTAAGTTTCTCTCAGTGACATTATCAATAGACAAAAAATACTAATGTGTAGCTGTTTTATTTCACTCAATAGACAGTATTCATAAGTCAGTGTACTGATTAATACCAGGTAAATAGGTGCTAAGTTGTTGGGTTGCTCTCAGTGGAAAGTTTGAATTGTGTTGGGTACGAATGTATGACTGTTTTGTTGTTCTTAGTAGACCGTACCAATAGCATTGGATACTTGGTATCAACTGCATCATCATTTGCCTTGAGAACTGTTATGAAACTGGATTGTACAACTGTTCAGTTGCTATTAGTATAGCTACCAATTGGTTTGGTTCTTTAGAATAATGTTGTGTTGGTCTCAGTTGACCATATCGATGGTTTAGGGTTCTGATGTATTACTATTATGTTGCTCTCAAAGGACAGTGTGAATCGTATTGTGTAACATATGTGTAACTTACGTGTTTCCCTGATTAGACGGTATCAATTGACTGATTTACTGTTGTACAATTGGTAGCTCTTCCAATGACATTTGATCAAAAGGCTAGATTACTTATTGAAAACTGTTGTGTTAATCCTAGTGAACTGTATCATTGCCTAAGATGTTATTATGAAATGCCATGTTGGTGTCATTGGATGATAGGAATTTGTTCTTAGTGATTCACATCAATAGCCTAGTGTACTATTGTACAATTATTATGTTTCTCTCAGAGGACATTATCAATAAGCTAGGGTATCATGCATAAGATAATATGGTTTTCTTAGGTGAACATATGTTTAGCCTACTGTACTAAGGTGCAATGGTTATGTTCTTACCAGAAGGTTTATGAATAGGCAAGTTATATTAATGTATAGATGTTGTGTTGCTCTCAGAAGACTACCAATTGCCTTAGGTACCACTATTGATGTTAAGTTTCTCTCAGTGACATTATCAATAGACAAAAAATACTAATGTAAAGCTGTTTTATTTCACTCAATAGACAGTATTCATAGGTCAGTGTACTGAATAATACCAGGTAAATAGGTGCTAAGTTGTTGGGTTGCTCTCAGTGGAAAGTTTGAATTGTGTCGGGTACGAATGTATGACTGTTTTGTTGTTCTTAGTAGACCGTACCAATAGCATTGGATACTTGGTATCAACTGCATCATCATTTGCCTTGAGAACTGTTATGAAACTGGATTGTACAACTGTTCAGTTGCTATTAGTATAGCTACCAATTGGTTTGGTTCTTTAGAATAATGTTGTGTTGGTCTCAGTTGACCATATCGGTGGCTTAGGGTTCTGATGTATTACTATTATGTTGCTCTCAAAGGACAGTGTGAATCGTATTGTGTAACATGTGTAACTTACGTGTTGCTCTGATTAGACGGTATCAGTTGACTGATTTACTGTTGTACAATTGGTAGCTCTTCCAATGACATTTGATCAAAAGGCTAGATTACTTATTGAAAACTGTTGTGTTAATCCTAGTGAACTGTATCATTGCCTAAGATGTTATTATGAAATGCCATGTTGGTGTCATTGGATGATAGGAATTTGTTCTTAGTGATTCACATCAATAGCCTAGTGTACTATTGTACAATTATTATGTTTCTCTCAGAGGACATTATCAATAAGCTAGGGTATCATGCATAAGATAATATGGTTTTCTTAGGTGAACATATGTTTAGCCTACTGTACTAAGGTGCAATGGTTATGTTCTTACCAGGAGGTTTATGAATAGACAAGTTATATTAATGTATAGATGTTGTGTTGCTCTCAGAAGACTACCAATTGCCTTAGGTACCACTATTGATGTTAAGTTTCTCTCAGTGACATTATCAATAGACAAAAAATACTAATGTGTAGCTGTTTTATTTCACTCAATAGACAGTATTCATAGGTCAGTGTACTGATTAATACTAGGTAAATAGGTGCTAAGTTGTTGGGTTGCTCTCAGTGGAAAGTTTGAATTGTGTTGGGTACGAATGTATGACTGTTTTGTTGTTCTTAGTAGACCGTACCAATAGCATTGGATACTTGGTATCAACTGCATCATCATTTGCCTTGAGAACTGTTATGAAACTGGATTGTACAACTGTTCAGTTGCTATTAGTATAGCTACCAATTGGTTTGGTTCTTTAGAATAATGTTGTGTTGGTCTCAGTTGACCATATCGATGGTTTAGGGTTCTGATGTATTACTATTATGTTGCTCTCAAAGGACAGTGTGAATCGTATTGTGTAACATGTGTATCTTACGTGTTTCTCTGATTAGATGGTATCAATTGCCTGAGTTACTATTGTACAATTGGTAGCTCTTCCAATGACATTTGATCAAAAGGCTAGATTACTTATTGAAAACTGTTGTGTTAATCCTAGTGAACTGTATCATTGCCTAAGATGTTATTATGAAATGTCATGTTGGTCTCATTGGATGATAGGAATTTGTTCTTAGTGATTCACATCAATAGCCTAGTGTACTATTGTACAATTATTATGTTTCTCTCAGAGGACATTATCAATAAGCTAGGGTATCATGCATCAGGTAATATGGTTTTCTTAGGTGAACATATGTTTAGCCTACTGTACTAAGGTGCAATGGTTATGTTCTTACCAGGAGGTTTATGAATAGACAAGTTATATTAATGTATAGATGTTGTGTTGCTCTCAGAAGACTACCAATTGCCTTAGGTACCACTATTGATGTTAAGTTTCTCTCAGTGACATTATCAATAGACAAAAAATACTAATGTGTAGCTGTTTTATTTCACTCAATAGACAGTATTCATAAGTCAGTGTACTGATTAATACCAGGTAAATAGGTGCTAAGTTGTTGGGTTGCTCTCAATGGAAAGTTTGAATTGTGTTGGGTACGAATGTATGACTGTTTTGTTGTTCTTAGTAGACCGTACCAATAGCATTGGATACTTGGTATCAACTGCATCATCATTTGCCTTGAGAACTGTTATGAAACTGGATTGTACAACTGTTCAGTTGCTATTAGTATAGCTACCAATTGGTTTGGTTCTTTAGAATAATGTTGTGTTGCTCTCAGTTGACCATATCGATGGTTTAGGGTTCTGATGTATTACTATTATGTTGCTCTCAAAGGACAGTGTGAATCGTATTGTGTAACATGTGTAACTTACGTGTTGCTCTGATTAGACGGTATCAATTGACTGAGTTACTGTTGTACAATTGGTAGCTCTTCCAATGACATTTGATCAAAAGGCTAGATTACTTATTGAAAACTGTTGTGTTAATCCTAGTGAACTGTATCATTGCCTAAGATGTTATTATGAAATGCCATGTTGGTCTCATTGGATGATAGGAATTTGTTCTTAGTGATTCACATCAATAGCCTAGTGTACTATTGTACAATTATTATGTTTCTCTCAGAGGACATTATCAATAAGCTAGGGTATCATGCATAAGATAATATGGTTTTCTTAGGTGAACATATGTTTAGCCTACTGTACTAAGGTGCAATGGTTATGTTCTTACCAGAAGGTTTATTAATAGGCAAGTTATATTAATGTATAGATGTTGTGTTGCTCTCAGAAGACTACCAATTGCCTTAGGTACCACTATTGATGTTAAGTTTCTCTCAGTGACATTATCAATAGACAAAAAATACTAATGTAAAGCTGTTTTATTTCACTCAATAGACAGTATTCATAGGTCAGTGTACTGAATAATACCAGGTAAATAGGTGCTAAGTTGTTGGGTTGCTCTCAGTGGAAAGTTTGAATTGTGTCGGGTACGAATGTATGACTGTTTTGTTGTTCTTAGTAGACCGTACCAATAGCATTGGATACTTGGTATCAACTGCATCATCATTTGCCTTGAGAACTGTTATGAAACTGGATTGTACAACTGTTCAGTTGCTTTTAGTATAGCTACCAATTGGATGGTTCTTTAGAATAATGTTATGTTGGTCTCAGTTGACCATATCGGTGGCTTAGGGTTCTGATGTATTACTGTTATGTTGCTCTCAAAGGACAGTGTGAATCGTATTGTGTAACATGTGTAACTTACGTGTTGCTCTGATTAGACGGTATCAATTGACTGATTTACTGTTGTACAATTGGTAGCTCTTCCAATGACATTTGATCAAAAGGCTAGATTACTTATTGAAAACTGTTGTGTTAATCCTAGTGAACTGTATCATTGCCTAAGATGTTATTATGAAATGTCATGTTGGTCTCATTGGATGATAGGAATTTGTTCTTAGTGATTCACATCAATAGCCTAGTGTACTATTGTACAATTATTATGTTTCTCTCAGAGGACATTATCAATAAGCTAGGGTATCATGCATCAGATAATATGGTTTTCTTAGGTGAACATATGTTTAGCCTACTGTACTAAGGTGCAATGGTTATGTTCTTACCAGAAGGTTTATGAATAGACAATGTTATATTAATGTATAGATGTTGTGTTGCTCTCAGAAGACTACCAATTGCCTTAGGTACCACTATTGATGTTAAGTTTCTCTCAGTGACATTATCAATAGACAAAAAATACTAATGTAAAGCTGTTTTATTTCAGTCAATAGACAGTATTCATAGGTCAGTGTACTGAATAATACCAGGTAAATAGGTGCTAAGTTGTTGGGTTGCTCTCAGTGGAAAGTTTGAATTGTGTCGGGTACGAATGTATGACTGTTTTGTTGTTCTTAGTAGACCGTACCAATAGCATTGGATACTTGGTATCAACTGCATCATCATTTGCCTTGAGTACTGTTATGAAACTGGATTGTACAACTGTTCAGTTGCTTTTAGTATAGCTACCAATTGGATGGTTCTTTAGAATAATGTTATGTTGGTCTCAGTTGACCATATCGGTGGCTTAGGGTTCTGATGTATTACTATTATGTTGCTCTCAAAGGACAGTGTGAATCGTATTGTGTAACATGTGTAACTTACGTGTTGCTCTGATTAGACGGTATCAATTGACTGATTTACTGTTGTACAATTGGTAGCTCTTCCAATGACATTTGATCAAAAGGCTAGATTACTTATTGAAAACTGTTGTGTTAATCCTAGTGAACTGTATCATTGCCTAAGATGTTATTATGAAATGTTATGTTGGTCTCATTGGATGATAGGAATTTGTTCTTAGTGATTCACATCAATAGCCTAGTGTACTATTGTACAATTATTATGTTTCTCTCAGAGGACATTATCAATAAGCTAGGGTATCATGCATCAGATAATATGGTTTTCTTAGGTGAACATATGTTTAGCCTACTGTACTAAGGTGCAATGGTTATGTTCTTACCAGGAGGTTTATGAATAGACAAGTTATATTAATGTATAGATGTTGTGTTGCTCTCAGAAGACTACCAATTGCCTTAGGTACCACTATTGATGTTAAGTTTCTCTCAGTGACATTATCAATAGACAAAAAATACTAATGTGTAGCTGTTTTATTTCACTCAATAGACAGTATTCATAAGTCAGTGTACTGATTAATACCAGGTAAATAGGTGCTAAGTTGTTGGGTTGCTCTCAATGGAAAGTTTGAATTGTGTTGGGTACGAATGTATGACTGTTTTGTTGTTCTTAGTAGACCGTACCAATAGCATTGGATACTTGGTATCAACTGCATCATCATTTGCCTTGAGAACTGTTATGAAACTGGATTGTACAACTGTTCAGTTGCTATTAGTATAGCTACCAATTGGTTTGGTTCTTTAGAATAATGTTGTGTTGGTCTCAGTTGACCATATCGATGGTTTAGGGTTCTGATGTATTACTATTATGTTGCTCTCAAAGGACAGTGTGAATCGTATTGTGTAACATATGTGTAACTTACGTGTTTCCCTGATTAGACGGTATCAATTGACTGAGTTACTGTTGTACAATTGGTAGCTCTTCCAATGACATTTGATCAAAAGGCTAGATTACTTATTGAAAACTGTTGTGTTAATCCTAGTGAACTGTATCATTGCCTAAGATGTTATTATGAAATGCCATGTTGGTGTCATTGGATGATAGGAATTTGTTCTTAGTGATTCACATCAATAGCCTAGTGTACTATTGTACAATTATTATGTTTCTCTCAGAGGACATTATCAATAAGCTAGGGTATCATGCATAAGATAATATGGTTTTCTTAGGTGAACATATGTTTAGCCTACTGTACTAAGGTGCAATGGTTATGTTCTTACCAGAAGGTTTATGAATAGGCAAGTTATATTAATGTATAGATGTTGTGTTGCTCTCAGAAGACTACCAATTGCCTTAGGTACCACTATTGATGTTAAGTTTCTCTCAGTGACATTATCAATAGACAAAAAATACTAATGTAAAGCTGTTTTATTTCACTCAATAGACAGTATTCATAGGTCAGTGTACTGAATAATACCAGGTAAATAGGTGCTAAGTTGTTGGGTTGCTCTCAGTGGAAAGTTTGAATTGTGTCGGGTACGAATGTATGACTGTTTTGTTGTTCTTAGTAGACCGTACCAATAGCATTGGATACTTGGTATCAACTGCATCATCATTTGCCTTGAGTACTGTTATGAAACTGGATTGTACAACTGTTCAGTTGCTTTTAGTATAGCTACCAATTGGTTTGGTTCTTTAGAATAATGTTGTGTTGGTCTCAGTTGACCATATCGGTGGCTTAGGGTTCTGATGTATTACTATTATGTTGCTCTCAAAGGACAGTGTGAATCGTATTGTGTAACATGTGTAACTTACGTGTTGCTCTGATTAGACGGTATCAATTGACTGATTTACTGTTGTACAATTGGTAGCTCTTCCAATGACATTTGATCAAAAGGCTAGATTACTTATTGAAAACTGTAGTGTTAATCCTAGTGAACTGTATCATTGCCTAAGATGTTATTATGAAATGCCATGTTGGTGTCATTGGATGATAGGAATTTGTTCTTAGTGATTCACATCAATAGCCTAGTGTACTATTGTACAATTATTATGTTTCTCTCAGAGGACATTATCAATAAGCTAGGGTATCATGCATAAGATAATATGGTTTTCTTAGGTGAACATATGTTTAGCCTACTGTACTAAGGTGCAATGGTTATGTTCTTACCAGGAGGTTTATGAATAGACAAGTTATATTAATGTATAGATGTTGTGTTGCTCTCAGAAGACTACCAATTGCCTTAGGTACCACTATTGATGTTAAGTTTCTCTCAGTGACATTATCAATAGACAAAAAATACTAATGTAAAGCTGTTTTATTTCACTCAATAGACAGTATTCATAGGTCAGTGTACTGATTAATACCAGGTCAATAGGTGCTAAGTTGTTGGGTTGCTCTCAGTGGAAAGTTTGAATTGTGTTGGGTACGAATGTATGACTGTTTTGTTGTTCTTAGTAGACCGTACCAATAGCATTGGATACTTGGTATCAACTGCATCATCATTTGCCTTGAGAACTGTTATGAAACTAGATTGTACAACTGTTCAGTTGCTATTAGTATAGCTACCAATTGGTTTGGTTCTTTAGAATAATGTTGTGTTGGTCTCAGTTGACCATATCGATGGTTTAGGGTTCTGATGTATTACTATTATGTTGCTCTCAAAGGACAGTGTGAATCGTATTGTGTAACATGTGTATCTTACGTGTTTCTCTGATTAAATGGTATCAATTGCCCGAGTTACTATTGTACAATTGGTAGCTCTTCCAATGACATTTGATCAAAAGGCTAGATTACTTATTGAAAACTGTTGTGTTAATCCTAGTGAACTGTATCATTGCCTAAGATGTTATTATGAAATGTCATGTTGGTCTCATTGGATGATAGGAATTTGTTCTTAGTGATTCACATCAATAGCCTAGTGTACTATTGTACAATTATTATGTTTCTCTCAGAGGACATTATCAATAAGCTAGGGTATCATGCATCAGGTAATATGGTTTTCTTAGGTGAACATATGTTTAGCCTACTGTACTAAGGTGCAATGGTTATGTTCTTACCAGGAGGTTTATGAATAGACAAGTTATATTAATGTATAGATGTTGTGTTGCTCTCAGAAGACTACCAATTGCCTTAGGTACCACTATTGATGTTAAGTTTCTCTCAGTGACATTATCAATAGACAAAAAATACTAATGTGTAGCTGTTTTATTTCACTCAATAGACAGTATTCATAAGTCAGTGTACTGATTAATACCAGGTAAATAGGTGCTAAGTTGTTGGGTTGCTCTCAGTGGAAAGTTTGAATTGTGTTGGGTACGAATGTATGACTGTTTTGTTGTTCTTAGTAGACCGTACCAATAGCATTGGATACTTGGTATCAACTGCATCATCATTTGCCTTGAGAACTGTTATGAAACTGGATTGTACAACTGTTCAGTTGCTATTAGTATAGCTACCAATTGGTTTGGTTCTTTAGAATAATGTTGTGTTGGTCTCAGTTGACCATATCGATGGTTTAGGGTTCTGATGTATTACTATTATGTTGCTCTCAAAGGACAGTGTGAATCGTATTGTGTAACATGTGTATCTTACGTGTTTCTCTGATTAGATGGTATCAATTGCCTGAGTTACTATTGTACAATTGGTAGCTCTTCCAATGACATTTGATCAAAAGGCTAGATTACTTATTGAAAACTGTTGTGTTAATCCTAGTGAACTGTATCATTGCCTAAGATGTTATTATGAAATGTCATGTTGGTCTCATTGGATGATAGGAATTTGTTCTTAGTGATTCACATCAATAGCCTAGTGTACTATTGTACAATTATTATGTTTCTCTCAGAGGACATTATCAATAAGCTAGGGTATCATGCATCAGGTAATATGGTTTTCTTAGGTGAACATATGTTTAGCCTACTGTACTAAGGTGCAATGGTTATGTTCTTACCAGGAGGTTTATGAATAGACAAGTTATATTAATGTATAGATGTTGTGTTGCTCTCAGAAGACTACCAATTGCCTTAGGTACCACTATTGATGTTAAGTTTCTCTCAGTGACATTATCAATAGACAAAAAATACTAATGTGTAGCTGTTTTATTTCACTCAATAGACAGTATTCATAAGTCAGTGTACTGATTAATACCAGGTAAATAGGTGCTAAGTTGTTGGGTTGCTCTCAGTGGAAAGTTTGAATTGTGTTGGGTACGAATGTATGACTGTTTTGTTGTTCTTAGTAGACCGTACCAATAGCATTGGATACTTGGTATCAACTGCATCATCATTTGCCTTGAGAACTGTTATGAAACTGGATTGTACAACTGTTCAGTTGCTATTAGTATAGCTACCAATTGGTTTGGTTCTTTAGAATAATGTTGTGTTGGTCTCAGTTGACCATATCGATGGTTTAGGGTTCTGATGTATTACTATTATGTTGCTCTCAAAGGACAGTGTGAATCGTATTGTGTAACATATGTGTAACTTACGTGTTTCCCTGATTAGACGGTATCAATTGACTGAGTTACTGTTGTACAATTGGTAGCTCTTCCAATGACATTTGATCAAAAGGCTAGATTACTTATTGAAAACTGTTGTGTTAATCCTAGTGAACTGTATCATTGCCTAAGATGTTATTATGAAATGTCATGTTGGTCTCATTGGATGATAGGAATTTGTTCTTAGTGATTCACATCAATAGCCTAGTGTACTATTGTACAATTATTATGTTTCTCTCAGAGGACATTATCAATAAGCTAGGGTATCATGCATAAGATAATATGGTTTTCTTAGGTGAACATATGTTTAGCCTACTGTACTAAGGTGCAATGGTTATGTTCTTACCAGGAGGTTTATGAATAGATAATGTTATATTAATGTATAGATGTTGTGTTGCTCTCAGAAGACTACCAATTGCCTTAGGTACCACTATTGATGTTAAGTTTCTCTCAGTGACATTATCAATAGACAAAAAATACTAATGTAAAGCTGTTTTATTTCACTCAATAGACAGTATTCATAGGTCAGTGTACTGATTAATACCAGGTAAATAGGTGCTAAGTTGTTGGGTTGCTCTCAGTGGAAAGTTTGAATTGTGTTGGGTACGAATGTATGACTGTTTTGTTGTTCTTAGTAGACCGTACCAATAGCATTGGATACTTGGTATCAACTGCATCATCATTTGCCTTGAGAACTGTTATGAAACTGGATTGTACAACTGTTCAGTTGCTATTAGTATAGCTACCAATTGGTTTGGTTCTTTAGAATAATGTTGTGTTGGTCTCAGTTGACCATATCGATGGTTTAGGGTTCTGATGTATTACTATTATGTTGCTCTCAAAGGACAGTGTGAATCGTATTGTGTAACATGTGTATCTTACGTGTTTCTCTGATTAGATGGTATCAATTGCCTGAGTTACTATTGTACAATTGGTAGCTCTTCCAATGACATTTGATCAAAAGGCTAGATTACTTATTGAAAACTGTTGTGTTAATCCTAGTGAACTGTATCATTGCCTAAGATGTTATTATGAAATGTCATGTTGGTCTCATTGGATGATAGGAATTTGTTCTTAGTGATTCACATCAATAGCCTAGTGTACTATTGTACAATTATTATGTTTCTCTCAGAGGACATTATCAATAAGCTAGGGTATCATGCATCAGGTAATATGGTTTTCTTAGGTGAACATATGTTTAGCCTACTGTACTAAGGTGCAATGGTTATGTTCTTACCAGGAGGTTTATGAATAGACAAGTTATATTAATGTATAGATGTTGTGTTGCTCTCAGAAGACTACCAATTGCCTTAGGTACCACTATTGATGTTAAGTTTCTCTCAGTGACATTATCAATAGACAAAAAATACTAATGTGTAGCTGTTTTATTTCACTCAATAGACAGTATTCATAAGTCAGTGTACTGATTAATACCAGGTAAATAGGTGCTAAGTTGTTGGGTTGCTCTCAGTGGAAAGTTTGAATTGTGTTGGGTACGAATGTATGACTGTTTTGTTGTTCTTAGTAGACCGTACCAATAGCATTGGATACTTGGTATCAACTGCATCATCATTTGCCTTGAGAACTGTTATGAAACTGGATTGTACAACTGTTCAGTTGCTATTAGTATAGCTACCAATTGGTTTGGTTCTTTAGAATAATGTTGTGTTGGTCTCAGTTGACCATATCGATGGTTTAGGGTTCTGATGTATTACTATTATGTTGCTCTCAAAGGACAGTGTGAATCGTATTGTGTAACATATGTGTAACTTACGTGTTTCCCTGATTAGACGGTATCAATTGACTGATTTACTGTTGTACAATTGGTAGCTCTTCCAATGACATTTGATCAAAAGGCTAGATTACTTATTGAAAACTGTTGTGTTAATCCTAGTGAACTGTATCATTGCCTAAGATGTTATTATGAAATGCCATGTTGGTGTCATTGGATGATAGGAATTTGTTCTTAGTGATTCACATCAATAGCCTAGTGTACTATTGTACAATTATTATGTTTCTCTCAGAGGACATTATCAATAAGCTAGGGTATCATGCATAAGATAATATGGTTTTCTTAGGTGAACATATGTTTAGCCTACTGTACTAAGGTGCAATGGTTATGTTCTTACCAGAAGGTTTATGAATAGGCAAGTTATATTAATGTATAGATGTTGTGTTGCTCTCAGAAGACTACCAATTGCCTTAGGTACCACTATTGATGTTAAGTTTCTCTCAGTGACATTATCAATAGACAAAAAATACTAATGTAAAGCTGTTTTATTTCACTCAATAGACAGTATTCATAGGTCAGTGTACTGAATAATACCAGGTAAATAGGTGCTAAGTTGTTGGGTTGCTCTCAGTGGAAAGTTTGAATTGTGTCGGGTACGAATGTATGACTGTTTTGTTGTTCTTAGTAGACCGTACCAATAGCATTGGATACTTGGTATCAACTGCATCATCATTTGCCTTGAGAACTGTTATGAAACTGGATTGTACAACTGTTCAGTTGCTATTAGTATAGCTACCAATTGGTTTGGTTCTTTAGAATAATGTTGTGTTGGTCTCAGTTGACCATATCGGTGGCTTAGGGTTCTGATGTATTACTATTATGTTGCTCTCAAAGGACAGTGTGAATCGTATTGTGTAACATGTGTAACTTACGTGTTGCTCTGATTAGACGGTATCAGTTGACTGATTTACTGTTGTACAATTGGTAGCTCTTCCAATGACATTTGATCAAAAGGCTAGATTACTTATTGAAAACTGTTGTGTTAATCCTAGTGAACTGTATCATTGCCTAAGATGTTATTATGAAATGCCATGTTGGTGTCATTGGATGATAGGAATTTGTTCTTAGTGATTCACATCAATAGCCTAGTGTACTATTGTACAATTATTATGTTTCTCTCAGAGGACATTATCAATAAGCTAGGGTATCATGCATAAGATAATATGGTTTTCTTAGGTGAACATATGTTTAGCCTACTGTACTAAGGTGCAATGGTTATGTTCTTACCAGGAGGTTTATGAATAGACAAGTTATATTAATGTATAGATGTTGTGTTGCTCTCAGAAGACTACCAATTGCCTTAGGTACCACTATTGATGTTAAGTTTCTCTCAGTGACATTATCAATAGACAAAAAATACTAATGTGTAGCTGTTTTATTTCACTCAATAGACAGTATTCATAGGTCAGTGTACTGATTAATACTAGGTAAATAGGTGCTAAGTTGTTGGGTTGCTCTCAGTGGAAAGTTTGAATTGTGTTGGGTACGAATGTATGACTGTTTTGTTGTTCTTAGTAGACCGTACCAATAGCATTGGATACTTGGTATCAACTGCATCATCATTTGCCTTGAGAACTGTTATGAAACTGGATTGTACAACTGTTCAGTTGCTATTAGTATAGCTACCAATTGGTTTGGTTCTTTAGAATAATGTTGTGTTGGTCTCAGTTGACCATATCGATGGTTTAGGGTTCTGATGTATTACTATTATGTTGCTCTCAAAGGACAGTGTGAATCGTATTGTGTAACATGTGTATCTTACGTGTTTCTCTGATTAGATGGTATCAATTGCCTGAGTTACTATTGTACAATTGGTAGCTCTTCCAATGACATTTGATCAAAAGGCTAGATTACTTATTGAAAACTGTTGTGTTAATCCTAGTGAACTGTATCATTGCCTAAGATGTTATTATGAAATGTCATGTTGGTCTCATTGGATGATAGGAATTTGTTCTTAGTGATTCACATCAATAGCCTAGTGTACTATTGTACAATTATTATGTTTCTCTCAGAGGACATTATCAATAAGCTAGGGTATCATGCATCAGGTAATATGGTTTTCTTAGGTGAACATATGTTTAGCCTACTGTACTAAGGTGCAATGGTTATGTTCTTACCAGGAGGTTTATGAATAGACAAGTTATATTAATGTATAGATGTTGTGTTGCTCTCAGAAGACTACCAATTGCCTTAGGTACCACTATTGATGTTAAGTTTCTCTCAGTGACATTATCAATAGACAAAAAATACTAATGTGTAGCTGTTTTATTTCACTCAATAGACAGTATTCATAAGTCAGTGTACTGATTAATACCAGGTAAATAGGTGCTAAGTTGTTGGGTTGCTCTCAATGGAAAGTTTGAATTGTGTTGGGTACGAATGTATGACTGTTTTGTTGTTCTTAGTAGACCGTACCAATAGCATTGGATACTTGGTATCAACTGCATCATCATTTGCCTTGAGAACTGTTATGAAACTGGATTGTACAACTGTTCAGTTGCTATTAGTATAGCTACCAATTGGTTTGGTTCTTTAGAATAATGTTGTGTTGCTCTCAGTTGACCATATCGATGGTTTAGGGTTCTGATGTATTACTATTATGTTGCTCTCAAAGGACAGTGTGAATCGTATTGTGTAACATGTGTAACTTACGTGTTGCTCTGATTAGACGGTATCAATTGACTGAGTTACTGTTGTACAATTGGTAGCTCTTCCAATGACATTTGATCAAAAGGCTAGATTACTTATTGAAAACTGTTGTGTTAATCCTAGTGAACTGTATCATTGCCTAAGATGTTATTATGAAATGCCATGTTGGTCTCATTGGATGATAGGAATTTGTTCTTAGTGATTCACATCAATAGCCTAGTGTACTATTGTACAATTATTATGTTTCTCTCAGAGGACATTATCAATAAGCTAGGGTATCATGCATAAGATAATATGGTTTTCTTAGGTGAACATATGTTTAGCCTACTGTACTAAGGTGCAATGGTTATGTTCTTACCAGAAGGTTTATTAATAGGCAAGTTATATTAATGTATAGATGTTGTGTTGCTCTCAGAAGACTACCAATTGCCTTAGGTACCACTATTGATGTTAAGTTTCTCTCAGTGACATTATCAATAGACAAAAAATACTAATGTAAAGCTGTTTTATTTCACTCAATAGACAGTATTCATAGGTCAGTGTACTGAATAATACCAGGTAAATAGGTGCTAAGTTGTTGGGTTGCTCTCAGTGGAAAGTTTGAATTGTGTCGGGTACGAATGTATGACTGTTTTGTTGTTCTTAGTAGACCGTACCAATAGCATTGGATACTTGGTATCAACTGCATCATCATTTGCCTTGAGAACTGTTATGAAACTGGATTGTACAACTGTTCAGTTGCTTTTAGTATAGCTACCAATTGGATGGTTCTTTAGAATAATGTTATGTTGGTCTCAGTTGACCATATCGGTGGCTTAGGGTTCTGATGTATTACTGTTATGTTGCTCTCAAAGGACAGTGTGAATCGTATTGTGTAACATGTGTAACTTACGTGTTGCTCTGATTAGACGGTATCAATTGACTGATTTACTGTTGTACAATTGGTAGCTCTTCCAATGACATTTGATCAAAAGGCTAGATTACTTATTGAAAACTGTTGTGTTAATCCTAGTGAACTGTATCATTGCCTAAGATGTTATTATGAAATGTCATGTTGGTCTCATTGGATGATAGGAATTTGTTCTTAGTGATTCACATCAATAGCCTAGTGTACTATTGTACAATTATTATGTTTCTCTCAGAGGACATTATCAATAAGCTAGGGTATCATGCATCAGATAATATGGTTTTCTTAGGTGAACATATGTTTAGCCTACTGTACTAAGGTGCAATGGTTATGTTCTTACCAGAAGGTTTATGAATAGACAATGTTATATTAATGTATAGATGTTGTGTTGCTCTCAGAAGACTACCAATTGCCTTAGGTACCACTATTGATGTTAAGTTTCTCTCAGTGACATTATCAATAGACAAAAAATACTAATGTAAAGCTGTTTTATTTCAGTCAATAGACAGTATTCATAGGTCAGTGTACTGAATAATACCAGGTAAATAGGTGCTAAGTTGTTGGGTTGCTCTCAGTGGAAAGTTTGAATTGTGTCGGGTACGAATGTATGACTGTTTTGTTGTTCTTAGTAGACCGTACCAATAGCATTGGATACTTGGTATCAACTGCATCATCATTTGCCTTGAGTACTGTTATGAAACTGGATTGTACAACTGTTCAGTTGCTTTTAGTATAGCTACCAATTGGATGGTTCTTTAGAATAATGTTATGTTGGTCTCAGTTGACCATATCGGTGGCTTAGGGTTCTGATGTATTACTATTATGTTGCTCTCAAAGGACAGTGTGAATCGTATTGTGTAACATGTGTAACTTACGTGTTGCTCTGATTAGACGGTATCAATTGACTGATTTACTGTTGTACAATTGGTAGCTCTTCCAATGACATTTGATCAAAAGGCTAGATTACTTATTGAAAACTGTTGTGTTAATCCTAGTGAACTGTATCATTGCCTAAGATGTTATTATGAAATGCCATGTTGGTGTCATTGGATGATAGGAATTTGTTCTTAGTGATTCACATCAATAGCCTAGTGTACTATTGTACAATTATTATGTTTCTCTCAGAGGACATTATCAATAAGCTAGGGTATCATGCATCAGATAATATGGTTTTCTTAGGTGAACATATGTTTAGCCTACTGTACTAAGGTGCAATGGTTATGTTCTTACCAGGAGGTTTATGAATAGACAATGTTATATTAATGTATAGATGTTGTGTTGCTCTCAGAAGACTACCAATTGCCTTAGGTACCACTATTGATGTTAAGTTTCTCTCAGTGACATTATCAATAGACAAAAAATACTAATGTAAAGCTGTTTTATTTCACTCAATAGACAGTATTCATAGGTCAGTGTACTGATTAATACCAGGTAAATAGGTGCTAAGTTGTTGGGTTGCTCTCAGTGGAAAGTTTGAATTGTGTTGGGTACGAATGTATGACTGTTTTGTTGTTCTTAGTAGACCGTACCAATAGCATTGGATACTTGGTATCAACTGCATCATCATTTGCCTTGAGAACTGTTATGAAACTGGATTGTACAACTGTTCAGTTGCTATTAGTATAGCTACCAATTGGTTTGGTTCTTTAGAATAATGTTGTGTTGGTCTCAGTTGACCATATCGATGGTTTAGGGTTCTGATGTATTACTATTATGTTGCTCTCAAAGGACAGTGTGAATCGTATTGTGTAACATGTGTAACTTACGTGTTGCTCTGATTAGACGGTATCAATTGACTGAGTTACTGTTGTACAATTGGTAGCTCTTCCAATGACATTTGATCAAAAGGCTAGATTACTTATTGAAAACTGTTGTGTTAATCCTAGTGAACTGTATCATTGCCTAAGATGTTATTATGAAATGTCATGTTGGTCTCATTGGATGATAGGAATTTGTTCTTAGTGATTCACATCAATAGCCTAGTGTACTATTGTACAATTATTATGTTTCTCTCAGAGGACATTATCAATAAGCTAGGGTATCATGCATAAGATAATATGGTTTTCTTAGGTGAACATATGTTTAGCCTACTGTACTAAGGTGCAATGGTTATGTTCTTACCAGGAGGTTTATGAATAGACAAGTTATATTAATGTATAGATGTTGTGTTGCTCTCAGAAGACTACCAATTGCCTTAGGTACCATTATTGATGTTAAGTTTCTCTCAGTGACATTATCAATAGACAAAAAATACTAATGTAAAGCTGTTTTATTTCACTCAATAGACAGTATTCATAGGTCAGTGTACTGATTAATACCAGGTAAATAGGTGCTAAGTTGTTGGGTTGCTCTCAGTGGAAAGTTTGAATTGTGTTGGGTACGAATGTATGACTGTTTTGTTGTTCTTAGTAGACCGTACCAATAGCATTGGATACTTGGTATCAACTGCATCATCATTTGCCTTGAGAACTGTTATGAAACTGGATTGTACAACTGTTCAGTTGCTATTAGTATAGCTACCAATTGGTTTGGTTCTTTAGAATAATGTTGTGTTGGTCTCAGTTGACCATATCGATGGTTTAGGGTTCTGATGTATTACTATTATGTTGCTCTCAAAGGACAGTGTGAATCGTATTGTGTAACATGTGTATCTTACGTGTTTCTCTGATTAGATGGTATCAATTGCCTGAGTTACTATTGTACAATTGGTAGCTCTTCCAATGACATTTGATCAAAAGGCTAGATTACTTATTGAAAACTGTTGTGTTAATCCTAGTGAACTGTATCATTGCCTAAGATGTTATTATGAAATGTCATGTTGGTCTCATTGGATGATAGGAATTTGTTCTTAGTTATTCACATCAATAGCCTAGTGTACTATTGTACAATTATTATGTTTCTCTCAGAGGACATTATCAATAAGCTAGGGTATCATGCATCAGATAATATGGTTTTCTTAGGTGAACATATGTTTAGCCTACTGTACTAAGGTGAATGGTTATGTTCTTACCAGGAGGTTTATGAATAGACAAGTTATATTAATGTATAGATGTTGTGTTGCTCTCAGAAGACTACCAATTGCCTTAGGTACCACTATTGATGTTAAGTTTCTCTCAGTGACATTATCAATAGACAAAAAATACTAATGTGTAGCTGTTTTATTTCACTCAATAGACAGTATTCATAAGTCAGTGTACTGATTGATACCAGGTAAATAGGTGCTAAGTTGTTGGGTTGCTCTCAGTGGAAAGTTTGAATTGTGTTGGGTACGAATGTATGACTGTTTTGTTGTTCTTAGTAGACCGTACCAATAGCATTGGATACTTGGTATCAACTGCATCATCATTTGCCTTGAGAACTGTTATGAAACTGGATTGTACAACTGTTCAGTTGCTATTAGTATAGCTACCAATTGGTTTGGTTCTTTAGAATAATGTTGTGTTGGTCTCAGTTGACCATATCGATGGTTTAGGGTTCTGATGTATTACTATTATGTTGCTCTCAAAGGACAGTGTGAATCGTATTGTGTAACATGTGTAACTTACGTGTTGCTCTGATTAGACGGTATCAATTGACTGAGTTACTGTTGTACAATTGGTAGCTCTTCCAATGACATTTGATCAAAAGGCTAGATTACTTATTGAAAACTGTTGTGTTAATCCTAGTGAACTGTATCATTGCCTAAGATGTTATTATGAAATGTCATGTTGGTCTCATTGGATGATAGGAATTTGTTCTTAGTGATTCACATCAGTAGCCTAGTGTACTATTGTACAATTATTATGTTTCTCTCAGAGGACATTATCAATAAGCTAGGGTATCATGCATAAGATAATATGGTTTTCTTAGGTGAACATATGTTTAGCCTACTGTACTAAGGTGCAATGGTTATGTTCTTACCAGGAGGTTTATGAATAGACAAGTTATATTAATGTATAGATGTTGTGTTGCTCTCAGAAGACTACCAATTGCCTTAGGTACCACTATTGATGTTAAGTTTCTCTCAGTGACATTATCAATAGACAAAAAATACTAATGTGTAGCTGTTTTATTTCACTCAATAGACAGTATTCATAAGTCAGTGTACTGATTAATACCAGGTAAATAGGTGCTAAGTTGTTGGGTTGCTCTCAGTGGAAAGTTTGAATTGTGTTGGGTACGAATGTATGACTGTTTTGTTGTTCTTAGTAGACCGTACCAATAGCATTGGATACTTGGTATCAACTGCATCATCATTTGCCTTGAGAACTGTTATGAAACTGGATTGTACAACTGTTCAGTTGCTATTAGTATAGCTACCAATTGGTTTGGTTCTTTAGAATAATGTTGTGTTGGTCTCAGTTGACCATATCGATGGTTTAGGGTTCTGATGTATTACTATTATGTTGCTCTCAAAGGACAGTGTGAATCGTATTGTGTAACATGTGTAACTTACGTGTTGCTCTGATTAGACGGTATCAATTGACTGAGTTACTGTTGTACAATTGGTAGCTCTTCCAATGACATTTGATCAAAAGGCTAGATTACTTATTGAAAACTGTTGTGTTAATCCTAGTGAACTGTATCATTGCCTAAGATGTTATTATGAAATGTCATGTTGGTCTCATTGGATGATAGGAATTTGTTCTTAGTGATTCACATCAGTAGCCTAGTGTACTATTGTACAATTATTATGTTTCTCTCAGAGGACATTATCAATAAGCTAGGGTATCATGCATAAGATAATATGGTTTTCTTAGGTGAACATATGTTTAGCCTACTGTACTAAGGTGCAATGGTTATGTTCTTACCAGGAGGTTTATGAATAGACAAGTTATATTAATGTATAGATGTTGTGTTGCTCTCAGAAGACTACCAATTGCCTTAGGTACCACTATTGATGTTAAGTTTCTCTCAGTGACATTATCAATAGACAAAAAATACTAATGTAAAGCTGTTTTATTTCACTCAATAGACAGTATTCATAGGTCAGTGTACTGATTAATACCAGGTAAATAGGTGCTAAGTTGTTGGGTTGCTCTCAGTGGAAAGTTTGAATTGTGTTGGGTACGAATGTATGACTGTTTTGTTGTTCTTAGTAGACCGTACCAATAGCATTGGATACTTGGTATCAACTGCATCATCATTTGCCTTGAGAACTGTTATGAAACTGGATTGTACAACTGTTCAGTTGCTATTAGTATAGCTACCAATTGGTTTGGTTCTTTAGAATAATGTTGTGTTGGTCTCAGTTGACCATATCGATGGTTTAGGGTTCTGATGTATTACTATTATGTTGCTCTCAAAGGACAGTGTGAATCGTATTGTGTAACATGTGTATCTTACGTGTTTCTCTGATTAGATGGTATCAATTGCCTGAGTTACTATTGTACAATTGGTAGCTCTTCCAATGACATTTGATCAAAAGGCTAGATTACTTATTGAAAACTGTTGTGTTAATCCTAGTGAACTGTATCATTGCCTAAGATGTTATTATGAAATGTCATGTTGGTCTCATTGGATGATAGGAATTTGTTCTTAGTGATTCACATCAATAGCCTAGTGTACTATTGTACAATTATTATGTTTCTCTCAGAGGAAATTATCAATAAGCTAGGGTATCATGCATAAGATAATATGGTTTTCTTAGGTGAACATATGTTTAGCCTACTGTACTAAGGTGCAATGGTTATGTTCTTACCAGGAGGTTTATGAATAGACAAGTTATATTAATGTATAGATGTTGTGTTGCTCTCAGAAGACTACCAATTGCCTTAGGTACCACTATTGATGTTAAGTTTCTCTCAGTGACATTATCAATAGACAAAAAATACTAATGTAAAGCTGTTTTATTTCACTCAATAGACAGTATTCATAGGTCAGTGTACTGAATAATACCAGGTAAATAGGTGCTAAGTTGTTGGGTTGCTCTCAGTGGAAAGTTTGAATTGTGTCGGGTACGAATGTATGACTGTTTTGTTGTTCTTAGTAGACCGTACCAATAGCATTGGATACTTGGTATCAACTGCATAATCATTTGCCTTGAGTACTGTTATGAAACTGGATTGTACAACTGTTCAGTTGCTTTTAGTATAGCTACCAATTGGTTTGGTTCTTTAGAATAATGTTGTGTTGGTCTCAGTTGACCATATCGGTGGCTTAGGGTTCTGATGTATTACTATTATGTTGCTCTCAAAGGACAGTGTTAATCGTATTGTGTAACATGTGTAACTTACGTGTTGCTCTGATTAGACGGTATCAATTGCCTGAGTTACTGTTGTACAATTGGTAGCTCTTCCAATGACATTTGATCAAAATGCTAGATTACTTGTTGAAAACTGTTCTGTTAATCCTAGTGAACTGTATCATTGCCTAAGATGTTATTATGAAATGTCATGTTGGTCTCATTGGATGATAGGAATTTGTTCTTAGTGATTCAAATCAATAGCCTAGTGTACTATTGTACAATTATTATGTTTCTCTCAGAGGACTTTATCAATAAGCTAGGGTATCATTCATAACAATATGGTTTTCTTAGGTGAACATATGTTTAGCCTACTGTACTAAGGTGGAATGGTTATGTTCTTACCAGAAGGTTTATGAATAGGCAAGTTATATTAATGTATAGATGTTGTGTTGCTCTCAGAAGACTACCAATTGCCTTAGGTACCACTATTGATGTTGAGTTTCTCTCAGTGACATTATCAATAGACAAAAAATACTAATGTGTAGCTGTTTTATTTCACTCAATAGACAGAATTCATAGGTCAGTGTACTGAATAAGACCAGGTAAATAGGTGCTAAGTTGTTCGTTTGCTCTCAGTGGAAAGTTTGAATTGTGTCGGGTACGAATGTATGACTGTTTTGTTGTTCTTAGTAGACCGTACCAATAGCATTGGATACTTGGTATCAACTGCATCATCATTTGCCTTGAGTACTGTTATGAAACTGGATTGTACAACTGTTCAGTTGCTTTTAGTATAGCTACCAATTGGTTTGGTTCTTTAGAATAATGTTGTGTTGGTCTCAGTTGACCATATCGATGGTTTAGGGTTCTGATGTATTACTATTATGTTGCTCTCAAAGGACAGTGTGAATCGTATTGTGTAACATGTGTATCTTACGTGTTTCTCTGATTAGATGGTATCAATTGCCTGAGTTACTATTGTACGATTGGTAGCTCTTCCAATGACATTTGATCAAAAGGCTAGATTACTTATTGAAAACTGTTGTGTTAATCCTAGTGAACTGTATCATTGCCTAAGATGTTATTATGAAATGTCATGTTGGTCTCATTGGATGATAGGAATTTGTTCTTAGTGATTCACATCAATAGCCTAGTGTACTATTGTACAATTATTATGTTTCTCTCAGAGGACATTATCAATAAGCTAGGGTATCATGCATCAGATAATATGGTTTTCTTAGGTGAACATATGTTTAGCCTACTGTACTAAGGTGCAATGGTTATGTTCTTACCAGGAGGTTTATGAATAGACAAGTTATATTAATGTATAGATGTTGTGTTGCTCTCAGAAGACTACCAATTGCCTTAGGTACCACTATTGATGTTAAGTTTCTCTCAGTGACATTATCAATAGACAAAAAATACTAATGTGTAGCTGTTTTATTTCACTCAATAGACAGTATTCATAAGTCAGTGTACTGATTAATACCAGGTAAATAGGTGCTAAGTTGTTGGGTTGCTCTCAGTGGAAAGTTTGAATTGTGTTGGGTACGAATGTATGACTGTTTTGTTGTTCTTAGTAGACCGTACCAATAGCATTGGATACTTGGTATCAACTGCATCATCATTTGCCTTGAGAACTGTTATGAAACTGGATTGTACAACTGTTCAGTTGCTATTAGTATAGCTACCAATTGGTTTGGTTCTTTAGAATAATGTTGTGTTGGTCTCAGTTGACCATATCGATGGTTTAGGGTTCTGATGTATTACTATTATGTTGCTCTCAAAGGACAGTGTGAATCGTATTGTGTAACATGTGTATCTTACGTGTTTCTCTGATTAGATGGTATCAATTGCCTGAGTTACTGTTGTACAATTGGTAGCTCTTCCAATGACATTTGATCAAAAGGCTAGATTACTTATTGAAAACTGTTGTGTTAATCCTAGTGAACTGTATCATTGCCTAAGATGTTATTATGAAATGTCATGTTGGTCTCATTGGATGATAGGAATTTGTTCTTAGTGATTCACATCAATAGCCTAGTGTACTATTGTACAATTATTATGTTTCTCTCAGAGGACATTATCAATAAGCTAGGGTATCATGCATCAGATAATATGGTTTTCTTAGGTGAACATATGTTTAGCCTACTGTACTAAGGTGCAATGGTTATGTTCTTACCAGGAGGTTTATGAATAGACAAGTTATATTAATGTATAGATGTTGTGTTGCTCTCAGAAGACTACCAATTGCCTTAGGTACCACTATTGATGTTAAGTTTCTCTCAGTGACATTATCAATAGACAAAAAATACTAATGTGTAGCTGTTTTATTTCACTCAATAGACAGTATTCATAAGTCAGTGTACTGATTAATACCAGGTAAATAGGTGCTAAGTTGTTGGGTTGCTCTCAGTGGAAAGTTTGAATTGTGTTGGGTACGAATGTATGACTGTTTTGTTGTTCTTAGTAGACCGTACCAATAGCATTGGATACTTGGTATCAACTGCATCATCATTTGCCTTGAGAACTGTTATGAAACTGGATTGTACAACTGTTCAGTTGCTATTAGTATAGCTACCAATTGGTTTGGTTCTTTAGAATAATGTTGTGTTGGTCTCAGTTGACCATATCGATGGTTTAGGGTTCTGATGTATTACTATTATGTTGCTCTCAAAGGACAGTGTGAATCGTATTGTGTAACATGTGTAACTTACGTGTTGCTCTGATTAGACGGTATCAATTGACTGAGTTACTGTTGTACAATTGGTAGCTCTTCCAATGACATTTGATCAAAAGGCTAGATTACTTATTGAAAACTGTTGTGTTAATCCTAGTGAACTGTATCATTGCCTAAGATGTTATTATGAAATGTCATGTTGGTCTCATTGGATGATAGGAATTTGTTCTTAGTGATTCACATCAGTAGCCTAGTGTACTATTGTACAATTATTATGTTTCTCTCAGAGGACATTATCAATAAGCTAGGGTATCATGCATAAGATAATATGGTTTTCTTAGGTGAACATATGTTTAGCCTACTGTACTAAGGTGAATGGTTATGTTCTTACCAGGAGGTTTATGAATAGACAAGTTATATTAATGTATAGATGTTGTGTTGCTCTCAGAAGACTACCAATTGCCTTAGGTACCACTATTGATGTTAAGTTTCTCTCAGTGACATTATCAATAGACAAAAAATACTAATGTGTAGCTGTTTTATTTCACTCAATAGACAGTATTCATAAGTCAGTGTACTGATTAATACCAGGTAAATAGGTGCTAAGTTGTTGGGTTGCTCTCAGTGGAAAGTTTGAATTGTGTTGGGTACGAATGTATGACTGTTTTGTTGTTCTTAGTAGACCGTACCAATAGCATTGGATACTTGGTATCAACTGCATCATCATTTGCCTTGAGAACTGTTATGAAACTGGATTGTACAACTGTTCAGTTGCTATTAGTATAGCTACCAATTGGTTTGGTTCTTTAGAATAATGTTGTGTTGGTCTCAGTTGACCATATCGATGGTTTAGGGTTCTGATGTATTACTATTATGTTGCTCTCAAAGGACAGTGTGAATCGTATTGTGTAACATGTGTAACTTACGTGTTGCTCTGATTAGACGGTATCAATTGCCTGAGTTACTGTTGTACAATTGGTAGCTCTTCCAATGACATTTGATCAAAAGGCTAGATTACTTATTGAAAACTGTTGTGTTAATCCTAGGGAACTGTATCATTGCCTAAGATGTTATTATGAAATGTCATGTTGGTCTCATTGGATGATAGGAATTTGTTCTTAGTGATTCACATCAGTAGCCTAGTGTACTATTGTACAATTATTATGTTTCTCTCAGAGGACATTATCAATAAGCTAGGGTATCATGCATAAGATAATATGGTTTTCTTAGGTGAACATATGTTTAGCCTACTGTACTAAGGTGCAATGGTTATGTTCTTACCAGGAGGTTTATGAATAGACAAGTTATATTAATGTATAGATGTTGTGTTGCTCTCAGAAGACTACCAATTGCCTTAGGTACCACTATTGATGTTAAGTTTCTCTCAGTGACATTATCAATAGACAAAAAATACTAATGTGTAGCTGTTTTATTTCACTCAATAGACAGTATTCATAAGTCAGTGTACTGATTAATACCAGGTAAATAGGTGCTAAGTTGTTGGGTTGCTCTCAGTGGAAAGTTTGAATTGTGTTGGGTACGAATGTATGACTGTTTTGTTGTTCTTAGTAGACCGTACCAATAGCATTGGATACTTGGTATCAACTGCATCATCATTTGCCTTGAGAACTGTTATGAAACTGGATTGTACAACTGTTCAGTTGCTATTAGTATAGCTACCAATTGGTTTGGTTCTTTAGAATAATGTTGTGTTGGTCTCAGTTGACCATATCGATGGTTTAGGGTTCTGATGTATTACTATTATGTTGCTCTCAAAGGACAGTGTGAATCGTATTGTGTAACATGTGTAACTTACGTGTTGCTCTGATTAGACGGTATCAATTGACTGAGTTACTGTTGTACAATTGGTAGCTCTTCCAATGACATTTGATCAAAAGGCTAGATTACTTATTGAAAACTGTTGTGTTAATCCTAGTGAACTGTATCATTGCCTAAGATGTTATTATGAAATGTCATGTTGGTCTCATTGGATGATAGGAATTTGTTCTTAGTGATTCACATCAGTAGCCTAGTGTACTATTGTACAATTATTATGTTTCTTTCAGAGGACATTATCAATAAGCTAGGGTATCATGCATAAGATAATATGGTTTTCTTAGGTGAACATATGTTTAGCCTACTGTACTAAGGTGCAATGGTTATGTTCTTACCAGGAGGTTTATGAATAGACAAGTTATATTAATGTATAGATGTTGTGTTGCTCTCAGAAGACTACCAATTGCCTTAGGTACCACTATTGATGTTAAGTTTCTCTCAGTGACATTATCAATAGACAAAAAATACTAATGTAAAGCTGTTTTATTTCACTCAATAGACAGTATTCATAGGTCAGTGTACTGATTAATACCAGGTAAATAGGTGCTAAGTTGTTGGGTTGCTCTCAGTGGAAAGTTTGAATTGTGTTGGGTACGAATGTATGACTGTTTTGTTGTTCTTAGTAGACCGTACCAATAGCATTGGATACTTGGTATCAACTGCATCATCATTTGCCTTGAGAACTGTTATGAAACTGGATTGTACAACTGTTCAGTTGCTATTAGTATAGCTACCAATTGGTTTGGTTCTTTAGAATAATGTTGTGTTGGTCTCAGTTGACCATATCGATGGTTTAGGGTTCTGATGTATTACTATTATGTTGCTCTCAAAGGACAGTGTGAATCGTATTGTGTAACATGTGTATCTTACGTGTTTCTCTGATTAGATGGTATCAATTGCCTGAGTTACTATTGTACAATTGGTAGCTCTTCCAATGACATTTGATCAAAAGGCTAGATTACTTATTGAAAACTGTTGTGTTAATCCTAGTGAACTGTATCATTGCCTAAGATGTTATTATGAAATGTCATGTTGGTCTCATTGGATGATAGGAATTTGTTCTTAGTGATTCACATCAATAGCCTAGTGTACTATTGTACAATTATTATGTTTCTCTCAGAGGACTTTATCAATAAGCTAGGGTATCATTCATAACAATATGGTTTTCTTAGGTGAACATATGTTTAGCCTACTGTACTAAGGTGGAATGGTTATGTTCTTACCAGAAGGTTTATGAATAGGCAAGTTATATTAATGTATAGATGTTGTGTTGCTCTCAGAAGACTACCAATTGCCTTAGGTACCACTATTGATGTTGAGTTTCTCTCAGTGACATTATCAATAGACAAAAAATACTAATGTGTAGCTGTTTTATTTCACTCAATAGACAGAATTCATAGGTCAGTGTACTGAATAAGACCAGGTAAATAGGTGCTAAGTTGTTCGTTTGCTCTCAGTGGAAAGTTTGAATTGTGTCGGGTACGAATGTATGACTGTTTTGTTGTTCTTAGTAGACCGTACCAATAGCATTGGATACTTGGTATCAACTGCATCATCATTTGCCTTGAGTACTGTTATGAAACTGGATTGTACAACTGTTCAGTTGCTTTTAGTATAGCTACCAATTGGTTTGGTTCTTTAGAATAATGTTGTGTTGGTCTCAGTTGACCATATCGATGGCTTAGGGTTCTGATGTATTACTATTATGTTGCTCTCAAAGGACAGTGTGAATAGTATTGTGTAACATATGTGTATCTTACGTGTTGCTCTGATTAGATGGTATCAATTGCCTGAGTTACTATTGTACGATTGGTAGCTCTTCCAATGACATTTGATCAAAATGCTAGATTACTTATTGAAAACTGTTGTGTTAATCTTAGTGAACTGTATCATTGCCTAAGATGTTACTATGAAATGCCATGTTGGTCTCATTGGATGATAGGAATTTGTTCTTAGTGATTCACATCAATAGCCTAGTGTACTATTGTACCATTATTATGTTTCTCTCAGAGGACCTTATGAATAAGCTAGGGTATCATGCATAAGATAATATGGTTTTCTTAGGTGAACATATGTGTAGTTTACTGTACTAAGGTGCAATGGTTATGTTCTTACCAGAAGGTGTATGAATAGACAAGTTATATTAATGTATAGATGTTGTGTTGCTCTCAGAAGACTACCAATTGCCTTAGGTACCACTATTGATGTTAAGTTTCTCTCAGTGACATTATCAATAGACAAAAAATACTAATGTGTAGCTGTTTTATTTCACTCAATAGACAGTATTCATAGGTCAGTGTACTGAATAAGACCAGGTAAATAGGTGCTAAGTTGTTGGTTTGCTCTCAGTGGAAAGTTTGAATTGTGTCGGGTACGAATGTATGACTGTTTTGTTGTTCTTAGTAGACCGTACCATTAGCATTGGAACTTGGTATCAACAGCATCATCATTTGCCTTGAGTACTGTTATAAAACTGGATTGTACAACTGTTCAGTTGCTTTCAGTATACAGGTTGCTACTAATTGGTTTGGTTTTTTAGAATAATGTTGTGTTGGTCTCAGTTGACCATATCGATGGCTTAGGGTTCCTATGTATTACTATTATGTTGCTCTCAAAGCACTTACTGTTCTAAGGTACAATGGTTATGTATCTTGCATATAAGCATTGAATGCTTTTTTTTTTTTGGATTTGTCGGTCCTATGACACACCAATGCGAGCAAACAAATTATATTTATATTGATTTTATTTTTTATTTTATTAATGGTCGTAGTTTTAAAATTTGCGCCTTTACTAGCAGGTGTTGGTAATTGATGGAAGAGCCAAAAAATCAGCTGTTGTGACATGGGAAATATAGTGCTCAAAAATATTATGAAGAAAGATTTTTTTTTTTTTGAGAAATGCTATATTTAATCGCAAAAGTTTGAATTCAATAACAATACATGAGTATTTTCCAACAAGATGATTTATTCATTAAGAATAAACATTATCAACACGTAACAATACAGTAAGCACAACTGAGTAAAACGAAATGTGCTCTCCCTGAAGTTTGCATTATTGAAAAACCCAGCTGTTGGATTAATGTTTTGCATGTTCATGTTAACTGTTTTCAATGTTGCTGGCATGGAGGACGATGTTGTGGCTGTGGAATTTGACGATATGAGAGTTGTGGTCTCATGTGCAGATGGTGACGGTAAGTTTTCAAGTTGAGCCTGATTTTCATGGGTTCGTGGTGGCAAGTTCGAGAACCTGGTCGACAGCGGTGGAAGAGCTACGATCGTAAAAGGGGATGAAGATGCAGACGCCATCGCAGAATGCTGTTTTTTTTTGCTTAGAGGAGAGCGATCTGTTATATGACCTCATTGAACTCTCATTCCTTTGGTTCGACATGAACATGATATGTCGTGCTTCAAATCCCTGATCATTAAGGTAAGTGTTTGCAGTGGCCCGTAAACAGTGGGATGTGTATTTATGCTCCACACCAGCAGCAAAGCAAATCTCCCCGAGAGACTTGTTGAAAGTGCGCTTTGGCAGGGGTTTTGCTGAATACCAAATATCACAATGAACTCTCTCTTATATGTATTGGTTGAAAAGATTTGTAGCATTTGAATCTGTTTTTGACATCAGTAACTTTAAGAGATAAACATGACAGCAGTTTTCATTATCAGTTGCATACATTATCTTGTCTGTATGGCTGTCATCGTCATCTACACCACCTTGATGATTATTTTGTAATGTTTTGTGTTGTAATGCAGCATATTGGCAAGTTTCATCTGTGCAGAAGACAAAGCTGTTATGATTAAACTTATGGTGGAACTCTAAACCTCTGGTAATAAAATTGATGGACAGAAAGTACCATACAGCATGGCGCAAAACCACTGGTGATGATGTGGCACCTTGGAGGTATTTATAAATCTTCTGCAGATCATGTATCTCGATAATATCTTTGTGTGATGTTGGTTTTGACAGATCAAGTCAGGTTCGCTCTTTAAAGAAACCATCCAAGATTCCATTGGCTGTTCTGAACTCCTTGTCATGGACTATATTTACATCTTTCTGAATGTCAGCAAGATGGCGATTTATTGCTCCTTTGATATTGATCAAAGTATTTTTGTGGTACAAAGGCTAAACATCATCATCAACTTTTTCTTTTGGGCTGGCTTCACAATAAAATCACGAGAGATGACTGGCAAGAGTTGACACATTTGCTGTTTGCAGGTCTAATGTTGCACCATTAGTACAGAACCATAGATCTCCATGTTCCAATCTAAAAGGAGTGAGTTGTGTTTTAGAGACTGACATTGTGTAACGTTTGGGGGTCTTGTGTTTGGTTGTGTAAATTCTGCAACAAATCTTGACCCTTAAAGATTTTTATACAAATGTCAAATTGCTGCAAACACATTTACCTTGAAAAATCCCCATGCTGTATTTCTTTTTGTTGATTTTGCTTGCCTGGAGTCGAAAAATTTCTCTATTTCCTCATTTGTAACAGTTTTGAATCTCTGTGGAAAATGTGGTTTGTTTTCATTACTTCAGTTTTGATTTATAGCTCACCTGAGCTGAAAGCTCAAGTGAGCTATTCTGATCACATTTTGTCCATCGTCCGTCTGTCCGTCTTTTAACTTTTAACATTTTGAACTTCTTTTGTAAAACCGCTTCGCCTATTTCAACCAAAATTGGCACAAACCATCCTTATGGGAAGGCAAGTATAAATTGCAGAAATGAAAGACCGATCTTTATTCAAAGGGGAGAAACCTCAAAACTGTAGAAAAAGAGAGTGCATTTTTAAAATTTTGGAAATAATGTTGTTCTTTGTGAATCATATCAATAGCCTAGTGCACTATTTTACAATTATTATGTTTCTCTCAGTGGACCATATCAATAAGCTAGGTCGTCATGGTGAACATAGGAAAAGCTAAGTTTACTATGGTACAATGGTTATGTTCTTACCAGAAAGCGAATATCAAGAGGTAAGTTATACTAATGTACAGCTGCTGTGTTGCTTTCAAGAGACTACTACCAATAACCTAGGGTACTAATATTGACGTTAAGTTGCTCTCAGTGACAGTATCAGTAGCCAAAAATACTAATTTGTAGCTGATATTTTTCACCCAATAGAGCTATCCATAGCCTAGGGTACAGATTAATACCAGGTATATACCTGTTAAGTTCCTTTCAGTGGACTAAAGCAATAACCCAGTGTACTTATTAATATTTGGAATGATGCTTCTATATAGACAGTTTCAATCGCCTGAAGATCTGGTGCATAGCTGTTGAGTTGCTTTCTGTGAAAAGCATGAATTGTGTCGGGTACTAATGTATAACTGGATTTTTAGCTCACTTGAGCTGAAAGCTCATGTGAGCTATTCTGATCACATTTTGTCTGTTGCTTGTCTGTTTGTAAACTTTTCATATTTTCAACATCTTCTCCAGAAGCACTGGGCCAATTTCAACGAAACTTGGCACAGAGCATTATTAGGCAAAGGGGATACAAAGTTGTGAAAACTAAGGACCACCTTTTTTTTCAAGAGGAGATAATTAGGAATTATTGAAAAAATTTAAGAACTTTTCAAAAATCTTCTTCTCAAGAACCAATTCGCCAGGAAAGCTAAAACTTGTGTGGAAGCATACTAAGGTAGTATAGATTGTGAAAATCATGACCTTTTAAAGATAGGGTGGGGCCACAATGGTGGGTCGAATTTTTTCATAGGAATATATTGAGTAAATCCTTAAAAATCTTCCTCTCAGAAACTAACCAGTCAGGAAAATTTGTGTGGAAGCATCCTAAGGTAGCAAGGGATAGTTTCGGATAAAGTAACCTCAATATTTTTGTAAAATTGAAAGTTGCTGTACTTGAAGGCTTATGAGTGTTGCTAAAATTCATGAAATGATTTTTAATGATTTTCATTAGTTAGAGGGGTGTCTCTTGTTGAAATTGATATGCAATATGTAGGCCCCATATGTTAGGTACATGAGAATCAGAAGTAAAATGCAAAACCCGCGGCTATGACTGTTGTGTTGACTTTACACAGTGAAATTGCAAGTTACAGATGGGAGGTAAAATAACACGAAAAGTAGATGGATTGGACATTGTCAACTTTACACCGGTAAGTTTCTGACATGTGATGGTGCAACATGCACGCGGTACGGAATGTCAACCCTTTGCAGGGAATTAGTTGGGGGAGGTCTAAAAAGCTGAAAAATTAGCAAAATATGAAAGGGTTAAAATCTAATAAAAACCAATATGTAGAGAATTTTACAGGTTTTGACTAGTAATTTTCTTCAGAAATTGGTGATTGGCCTTATAAAGAGTGAATTAAAGGTATTTGACCTGAATGGGAACTGAGGAAATTCTAGTTACAGAGTTCCGAAGACACGCATCCCCTGGCTACAATGAATTGTATAAAAAAAAAACTGTCCTGTGCCACCTTCAAGACAACATGGTATTTTCAGATTTTTCATTTCAGTGTAATTTTGAGTAGATTTTGTACCATAAGTAATATATTTTGTGAAAATGGATGATTTTTTGGCTGTAGATGTCATTACATTATTTATTAGCAAAAATATTCAAGGGGAGTAACTCCCTCTTAAATGTGTAGAATGACCACCACTAGAGTAAATTGGATTAGAGAGTAGGTATTTCATACCCTGGTGCGATTAATAGGCTTCAGTTAATTAATGAGATAAGAATAAATACTTTAAAACAGTTTTGATCAATTGAATCATTAAATTTATGAATTTGCAGCCATTTCGCTGTCTGATTTTATGAAATAACATTAAGCCACCTGACTTATATGACCGAATTTTTTTAAAACAGCATATTTTTATTTCAACCGAACTTTACATGTAGACAGATGCAGTTATCAAATTATACAATATGTCAAAAAAATCAAGTTTTTGCTCCTTCCTATCCATAAATGATATTTTAGATGTATTTATACAGAATTGAAAAAGCCACCCCCTCTTTCCAGTTGACTCCATTACCATTACATGTAGGATATGTAAATGTACATTTGACCTTGAAATAACATCTGTATGATAATTACTCTTGAAATGAACAAAAAACAACATATTTGTACCGTTTCATTGTATATATGCATCAAAAATGTAGAAAAATTTGAACATTTTTCATGGAATTCTCATCCGTCCCCAGGTACTCAGGTGTGGTTGAATTTCATTTTAATTAAAAGCAGAAATCACACATGTAGGTCTTACTATTTTAGCAAAGTTAAAAGGAGAAACCAGAATATATATGATATCCACTAAATATGATTTTAGGCTTACTTTTTCATGAAAACAAGAAATCAGATGTAGGGCGGCATGTCTTTTAGTGAATAAAAATGCTACAAATCATCCATTTTCCAAAAGAGATCAATTTTAGATATCAGTGATGGTTGTTTTCTATTATGTGTGAAAATGACTCAAGGAAATTGCCACAAGTTTCAGAAAATTAGGTAAAAGTGTTCAAACTAATGCTTCTTGTGAAAATCAAAAGATAGGGGGAGGGTATACATGTAATGGTATTTTTAAGTGATGTGATGCTTTTATCATGATAATATCAGGTAGATGTTTGTAGTATTAAATAAGGTTTCTTTTTTAAGGAGGTTGAACAACAATTGACCTCTAAAAGATTAGATAAAGATGCTTTATTTATGGGGAGCCCTATGAATCTCTGTTAAATAGAGGAAAGTGGAAATGGTGGGTTCACTTAAATGGCCATATTTTTCTTAAACCTCAATGGAATTGGCAAAATGTGGTGTACCTTTTCTCAGAACAGGATAAGCTTTTTAATTTTAAGACAAGATGACTTTTCAGAGAATGTTAGTGTAAGTTAAAGGAAGCAAGGGACAGTTTCGGATAAAGTACCCGTCAATATTTTTGTAAAATTGAAAGTTGCTGTACTTGAAGGCTTATGAGTGTTGCTAAAATTCATGAAATGATTTTTAATGATTATCATTAGTTAGAGGGGTGTCACTTGTTGAAATTGAAATGCAATATGTAGGCCCCATATGTTAGGTACATGAGAATCAGAAGTAAAATGCGAAAACCTGCAGCTATGACTGTTGTGTTGACTTTACACAGTAAAATTGCAAGTTACAGATGGGAGGTAAAATAACATGAAAAGTAGGTGGATTGAACATTGTCAACTTTACACCGGTAAGTTTCTGACATGTGATGGTGTAACATGCACGCGGTACAGAAGGTCAACCCTTTGCAGGGAATTAGTCACTTTCTTTAAATTAGAAACCTGCGAAATATATATATATATGTATATATTTTACTTAATTTAAGCGTTTTATGTCACAATATGGAGGTATCCCATGCCAGTGATTCAACCTAATATAACAAACAAGTGAATATCTAACATTTTTGTTTTATTTCAGTTCCACTTGGAATGTGAATGAGGTATAAAGAACAAACCCCTTCAACGCCACTGTATCTTCTGCTTGAAGATTCGTCCAGTCTGGCGAACGAAAATGGAAGATGCATTCTCCATCGAATTCTGCTAAGATGTTGAAGTTGTCACACTCAAGACATGAACTCTACCAAGAAGTTTAAGGACAACTTTTACTTTTTAATTGTGTGTCCGTACAGCCAGGGCACCATGCCCTCGTAAACCACTTGTCTAGAACACCAAGTTGCGACATTCTCTGCTTACCTACCGCAGCAATTTGCCATGTAGAAAGGTCCAAATGGCCTGTGTTTGAGAAGAGCTAAAACAGGCAGCATCATTCACGATGGCACGAGCCATCAAGTCTGTTGCTATCTGTGTGCAAAGAGGCTGAAGATGCGGAAATGAAAATGTCCTGTATTTCATGAGAAGATTAAAGATGTTAAACGAAACTATAAGCTGTAATTTTCATTATACTGTATTGATCATAGACGTCACTACAGTAACGTTTTAATTATCGTACTTAATCATGTCACATGCATATCATAACATTGCAAATGATTTATGTAAATCCCATTGGGGCAAGTGGCAATTGACATTTAATCAAAACTTTTTTAGCTCACTGACACGAGGTTGACTGGAGCTTATGTTATACCGTTGGCGTCTGGACGTGGTAAAAGTTTGTGGTGCAGGTCTTGTATCTAAATTATTAATTAACTTACCTTCATCAAACTTGCATGGATGGTGCATCTGGACAAACTAATGAACTTTTAAGACTTGGATGCTGAATCTGGAACTTGAATTCTGGATGTTGGCTTTAAAAATGTTAAGAGCAGAGCAAAGTTTTTGGAGCAGGTGCCATTTGATGACTATATCTTACTTACTACTGGTCCTAACTCCACCATACTTGCATGACAGGTGTGTCTGATGATAGATATGCAGTTGACAGGATCAAATGCTTAATCTGAGCCATAGGTTTCAGATGCTGAATGATGATACATTTAAGGTTTTTGGAGTTGGTTAATTTTTTTTGGAGCAGATGCCCTTTGATGGACACATCTTAGTTTTTGGTTTAGTGTTTATCAAATTTGTATAAATGATGCAGGTTTTGATACTGATGCACTCAACATGTATGGATGCTAAATCTGAACCATATTTTCCGGATTCCGGAGGTTATTATAATGGAGCACGTGTAGATTTTTTGAGTAGTCGAATGTAGGTTTGATATCTGGAGAACAGCTGTCCTGACAAACTTATATGGATCATATAACTTTGAATTTGATACATACGGCTTGCTTCAGAAACAGAGAATGATCTCTTCATTATCAAGGATGCTAAAACAATTGTCCTAAGTACCTCAATCAAACGTGTTTGAAAGATGAGTTTCTTGTTATATAAAATGATTCCTATATTATTGTATTGGATGATATGATACAGTATTGTGTTATATGATACAATTTTGAATAATATAACGTAGTATTGTAAAATAATATAATATTTAAGAAATAAACAGCAATTGAAATTTTTTATCGGACCTGGTTTGTCACGTGATCATATCCTGTGAAGCCCAAAGGGCTTCTCGGAAGACTTGATTACGTACCAACTGAGTTCATATCCCGGTGAACATTTTATTTAACGTTATATAATAAGTGCCCGAGAAAACCATTGTCAACCGACGCGAAGCGGGGGTAAACAATGGTTTTCGAGGGGTGTCAACAGTTACCCTCCCAAATGGGCGCTATTTATTTTATTATAATGAATGTCTTAATTTTAAAGAAAATTTTTCTCCTTTTAAATAGAAATGAAGTGAATTCTATGGCAATCGGTATATGCGCATAATTTACGCGCATGTAGCAATTCGTTGGGTTACCCGTTGCCAAGTGTGTTGCTAACGCTCAGGGTAATTGAACGGATTACCAACTGCGTCTAAACCAATCAGATTTTAGTATTTAACATGAAATTATAATAATGCTGATTTTAACTTATATTTACATTTGAAATAGGCAAACCCTTGAGAATTATTAAAATAATCGTGTTTTAATGTTTACAATAATGCAACTGTCAAGTGATAAGCATGTGATAAGCATGTGCGGTAATCATTGTGAAATCATTAAAATGTTCACACAGAATTAAACGTTTCGCTATTCTATATATTCATTTATGTACGCATATTAGCAAATATAAGTATATGAGTATTACAAAATAATATATTATATGATGTAGTTCCGTATCAAGACATATCATTGTAATGTATAATGTGATACAATATTGTATCATATAATAAGGTACGATATTATATGCGTATTTTAAAGTGGTGCGATAGAATGTGATACGTATTAAAGAACAGGGGCGTACAAGGCGTTGTATATCCCCCACTTGAAGCAATGGAGACGAAAGAATTTCAATTGAAGTTTGAATATTAATTTTTGGTTTGTATGCATTGTTTTTAGTATAAATTTCAGGATTTCAAGCCAATATTGTGCTTTCGTTCTACAAACACGACAGTTATAGATTTCCAAATAAAGCTGCACAGCGTTTTATGCCAAAATCTTGGTTCATTCACTGTTCTAAATTGCAAAAATCTAGGTATGAATGGGTCCAGTCTCCACCATAAAAGTACTTTTATTTAAAGAATAAGTTTTTAATGAATTTTATTATTGATTTTTCAAAATGAAGTCTAGACCCATAATGGGCCAAATTCGTGGGTTTCACCAAAAAAGTTTTACTGTATTAAATATTGTCAAGCAGTTAAATTTATTCACCTATACCCTAATGTGTCAACTTAGCTCACTAGGATAGGCGGAGGCTTGCACCCCATTCTTCTCGATTGAGAGGGTGCTTGAAACATTAAACGGCGTTTTATATAAAATTCATTTGCTTTTAAGTAAAACATTTTTTGCCTTTTTATTGGGCTATTATGTAAAAAATATCTAATACCATTTGTATTATGACAATTATTGCGTAATGTTCATTTTACACTCAATGTCGGATAGAAATAGCGCTAGCACAGATAAGAGATCATGCTGTAATGATTAGAAAGCAAACAAATAAACCAAAGGAAATAAATACCAAGTGCATGTATTAATGTTTACTATTTATTTGTCAGAAAATGCAGTTCTATATCATACATGTACATGTCCTGGTGTACACTTTCAAATGTAAAGATTTGTTTTATATGTTCATATGCCATTTCAAAATCCTGGTTACGGGGGGATTTGTCAGGCCTTGTACGCTCTTGTCCTTTACTTATGATTATTATACAACTTTGTTTCATATGATATACAAAACTGTCTAATAAAACTAAACTCAGTATTTCTATTTAAAAGCAGTAAGACTTTATTTAAGATCGTTAATGATCGTTAATGATTTTCATACACCGGTAATATGATATAGGTGATTCCTCGTCCAAACATTGTGCCCTATCCTTCAAATTAGGTACTTTTTAAGCTCGAATTACACAAAATTGGGCCAGACATCCCCCTGCATGAGTCATACTGATACTTATGTTCTCTCCCAAGTTCATGCAAATTATCCTAATATCGCATGATTTGTAGATGCATTAAATACCTCCATTCATTAGTGTACACGTAGCAGGTGGAGCCTCCAACTCACTATTTTAGAAATAGTCACTTACCTAATACAAAGCTGATTATTTGATACTTAATATTGATAATATGAAATTAAGTATCACTTGTATTGAAATTTAGAATCGCTTATTGATAACAGAGAACAACCGGATTTATTTATGTTCACGAATAGTCACTTATTACGATTCACTGTCTTAGAAATATTGTAAAGAAAGTCGATTGTTACTTCGAAGTTAATAATGACATATTTGAATAACAAATTATTTTCTACACATCGTTGTGAACTCATTTGGGAAACCTTAACATACCTGCATAGTATTCATGGACCTTGCTCAGATGCTTTAAACAGCTTCTGCAAATAGTCATTTATAATTTAACTACTTTATCTTTTTATTATTTTTTTTATTTTTCAGATAGCTTTTGTGTTACAGATTATTTACTTATATTTGGTAGATTTACAAATAATTGTTTTTAAATTGAATTTATACATGTATGTGTTCACAAGTGTTTTGACATGTTTAAGAAAGTTAGTTTGGAAAGGTGCAAATAAAATGAAAAAATTTTTTGATGAAATTTCGAGTTGTTTTATACATACATATATATTTAAATGTTTAATATGCATTTATTCTATAGATTTCTACTTTCATATTTTGGAAAATGTGCCGTAGCCAAATATTCTATTTAATATGAGACATTCTGTCATCCTCCAACTTCTGACATTGATTCAGTTGCAATACTTTTTGAAAAGAGGGCCATATTTCAAAATATTGATAAAATATAGCACAAAGCTTCCAATGGGCTTTTATATATTCCCCCCAAAAAGAGTCTGTTCCATAAACAAGGGCAGATATATTGGAAAATAAGATCAAAAGAAAGGGTCACAAAAAATCTTTTCAAGAACTTTGAGATAGACTTTTACAAAACGAGCACTGAATGATAAGTATCTGTTCTGGATAAAACAAAATATTTTTGACCTTGAGTCTAGCACTATGAGTGTAAAGTTATGATAAAAGAACACATGCCCTCTGTATGTCAAAAGATCCAGACCTTATTGTACACTAAGTAAATTGAACATTCAAAGACCGACGTATACATGTATATCTTTCATGTCGATATTAGTGATATGTTTATCAAGAGGTGTCGACCTTTTACAGTGTTGTTTTTATATAATTATGTAATAGAGAGTAAAAAGCATCAGACCCGAAAGCATTGGAGGCCCTTACTTTGTGGACGCAATTCTCATGGCACCTACTAGTGGTGGTCAATTTTCATTGTAAAACTTATGTCGAGGGTTACAAGTCTAGTTCAAAAGATCCAGGCCTGATGGTTAGGGTTACAAGTCTAGTTCAAAAGATCCAGGCCTTTTTGTAATTCATCTACAAAAATAATTGGATTTGTAAACATCGGAATCGGAAACATTAAAATCCCGTACCCTGAGGCCTAAAGTATTCAGGATCATTTACTAGTTGTTAAGCACTACCATATCAAAATTACAGCGAAGATACCATCTACAGTCCTTGCTATAATATCTCAATATATTTCTAATATTAAATAGCAATTGAAACATGGGGCTCAGAAACACCGAGACACTGTCAAAGTATTGTGTTGGTACATCTTCTACATTAAAAGATATATAGGCTCTCCTTCAATATACATAATTAACGTAATAAGAGTTACAAATATCGGGATTGGAAACATTGAAGGTCTGTTCTGTGGAGACTAAAATTCTCAGTGTTACTAACAAAGTCTAGCACTATCAGTGTAAACTTATGATAAAAGAATATGTACCCCATGTAGTTTAAAAGAGACAGACCCTACTGTACACCAAGTGAACTGAAAATGTAAACACCAACTCTTTCGTGTCGACATAAGTGCTGTGTTTATCAAGCGGTGTCGACCTTCTACAGTATGTCAAAAAGTGTAAATAAAAAACACTGGAGGCCCTTACCACGTGGGCTTAAGTTCTCATACTACCTACCAGTAGTGGTAAGCTACCATTGTAAAATTATTGTTAGGGTTACATGTCTAGTTCAAAAGATCCAGGCCCTTTTGTAACCTATCTACATACGATGATGGAATTTTAAAACATCAGAACAGGAATCATGGAACCCCCTACCATGAGGCCTGCAATAATCAGGGTCGTCTACTGGTTGTTAACATTACCACATTAAATTACATAATGATACAATCTCTAGTTTAAAAAATCCAATCCTTACTGTAATTTTTCAATTGATAAATAATACTAAAAGATAATTAAAACATCAGACACTGAAACATCGAAACTTCTCTACCCCGGAGCTGAAATTGCAAGTGGTCTGACACTGTCAACATATTGTGCTAATACAACTTCCTTTAACAGAAATAGACACCCCCCCCCCCCTGTGATACATATATTTAACAAAATTAGAATTATACACATCGGGCTTTGAAACATTGAATGTCCGTCCTATGGGTTCTGAAATTTTCAGTGTTACCAACCAAAAAGCTTGCACTATCACTGTTAACAGAATCAGACCCTATTGTACACCAAGGGAATTCAAAATAAAATGAACCGACGTATTTCGAGTCGACATTAGTGCTGTGTTTATTAAGCGTTTTCGACTTTTTACAGTGTTGTTTTCATGTATGTATAAAAAAGAGTAAATGAACATTTGACTCAAAAAAAAATAAAGAAAAAAACATCGCAGGCTCTTACCCCGTGGGCTGAAGTTTTCATGGCACCTTCTAGTGGTGGACAGCTGTCATTGTAAAATTTATGGTTAGGGGAAAAGACAATAAAACACCAGGCTCCGAAACATCGAAACACCCTACCCTGGAGCTGAAATTGTTAGGGTCACCTGCAAGTGGTCTTACACGGTCCAAATATTGCGTTGATACATTTTTTTAAAAGAGATATAGGTCCTCCTGTAATACATCTATTTAACACAATTCTTACCAAAATCAATAGCATTGAAACGTACGATTTTTCAACACTTTATACAACCATTCCCCATGAGAAATTAAAATCTAGGTTTTTTGATATTATAGATTGTTGTTTCTTTTATAAAAATGGAAGTCATGAAAATGCTTACCTGTCATTGGAAATCTAAAAAAATATTTTGTTAAAAACCATTCTGATTGCACACACAAGTACTCTGAAGTTGACACTAAAAAGATGCTTGAGTTTCTGATAGGCAACATCTTGTATGTAGTTTTTGGAAATCAAGTCTTCAAACAATCTGTTGGAATTCCCATGGGTACCAATGTGCCCCATTGTTACCAGACCTTTTTTTGTATTCTTATGAAGCAGAATTTATTAAAAAAAACTTGTACGTGAAAAAATAAATCACTCGTTGTGGCCTTCAATTCAACATTCAGGTATATCTATGACGTATTATCAATTAACAATTGTTATTTCCTTACTGACGTCGACTCAATATATCCCAGTGAACTTGAAATAAAAGATACCACAGCGTCTGCGTCATCTATTTCATATTTGGATATTTTACTGGAAATGGACATTGATGGTAACCTAACAACAAAACTTTATGATAAACGCGTTGACTTCAATTTTTTTATAGTCAGCCTTCCTTACTTATGTAGCAATATACCTTCATAAACTGAATATGGTGTTTTTGTCTCTCAGTTAATTCGATATACAAGGGCATACGTATGAACAGTTTCTAAGGCGAGGCAAGCTACTGACAAACAAGTTGATAAACGTGACAATCAACAGTCTCGTTTGAAGTCATCTTTTCGTAAGTTCTTTGGTCGATACAAAGACCTTGTGGGCAAATAAAATCTTCCACTGGATTGCATTCTTACTGAAGTTTTTCATACAAATTGTTAGACCATAATTAACACCCAATTGTCTACGGACTTTTCCGTTTTGTCCAGATTACGACAAAGACCACACGGCGGGTGTGACCGGTCAGCAGAGAATGCTAACTCCTCCTAAGCACCTGATGCTACCTTCAATGTAATGGCTCAAGGTTTGTATTTTGACCACCCCAAACAATGTAAGCCTTCCGTCTTACAGGATCCTATTGAGGGTCAGCTCAAACTTATAGATGACAAGTCCAGTATTTCTTTCTCAAGCGGTTTTATTAAGCGTGATCGTATAGTTACAATAACATCAGCTAATAGCAGCCCAAATCAGGAGTCTGCTCAATCTCATTTCAATAAGCGGAATCTATCTAAATCTGTTCAACATCATTTTACATGGGTATATATAACATTTTACTTATGATGGACAGTTCTGACTAGTTCGGCCCATTTACGACGATCATGAGTGAACATTTAGTGTTCAAAATTAAGATTAATATTTTATTTCTAAATAAAGTAACAAAACCGTCAAAACTGCCAATCAAAGAGTCTGGATGCAGGATGTGGGTCTCCGAGTCCTGGGTCTCGGAGCCCCCCCACCTAGTATGAGGCATCACTTACTCACAATACGTTCATTCATACACGGCATAAAAGGTTACAAAGGTTAATATATAGAATACACAATACATGACTCAATATAGAATACTAGAGCATTCGTTGCAGACACAGAATCGCCAAATAGGTCACATGTTGTTAAACTCTCAATTTGGATATTATTCTGCCCGTATTATGACCTGGTTTCATAACATCATTTAGGAATACTACGCATTGCTACAAGAGTCACAGAGTTCATTCTGTCAATTATCATTAACACCATTCAGTGCGCAGCATCTAGGTACACATAAATATCATAGTGACCATTATGTAATGGCAATTCAAGGTCATTGCAGGGCTATCTGTTTACATACGTCCCCCAAACAAAAGAAATATCCCGAAGGGAGATTTCTCATGCCTGGCGCCCGGAATAGGAAAGCGTCCTTGATCTACCCTTGATCAGACGAACTTCCTAGTGACATACCAGTCAGAACATCTATGTTAAGAGATAGTAACAAGTGACATGTTTCCACCTCCGGCTTGGAACACCATTCATCTATAAAAACAAATCTATACCCAGGATGTATACATGTTCATAAAATCATATAGCTTGATTATATCGCATTAAAATCATGAAAACAATAATGAATAAAGTATGATAATAATGACCAAGATGAAATAACCATAGTTGAATATAATCGTAATTCATCATCAAAGTAATACTAAGTATGATTAAGCTTGATGTCACAGATATATAAAAAGTCAGTGCATGCTTATAAGTTCACAAAAATATCTCTTCCTTCCTAGGGGCGAGGTTAGCGTCATAAGTTCGGAGTCCATCGGTTTCTTCCTGAATTTCTCCAGAGTGAATCAACAAATACAAGATTTACATTAGCACAAGATAACGCACATTTCTACTTTACACATTTCACATTTTTTTTAATTTTCGCTAAATTTCACAATCCTTTCATAAGGAATACACAACTTCCTCGCGGCTGTAGCTCAATTATTCATCCATTATCGGCACCCGTGGATAGAGGGTCGGCGCGGATGGCGAGGCGACTTCTCGCGGAGCGTCTCCTGCGTTCCTCTGTTGCGTAGACATCGCGGCCTTCTCTTCCAGGTATTTACGTGCAAGCTCTGGGTCCGGTCGATAGTATTCATTTTCCTCCTCTCCAAGAAATTGTTGTGCTAGTTAAGTCGAAATTGTCCCCGTGTTACTGGTCAATTTGCGAGTTGCGATTCTTCCGCTTCGTCGGGGTTTCTCTTGGATCCTAGTGACTTTCGGGATTGGTTCAAGTTCAATAATGTCACTAGAGGTCCATTTCTCTGGATTCTCACAACAAAATACACTGTCTTTGGAAGAACCTTTTCTTATCTCCGTCACTACCCCTTTTTCGACAACCTGTCCAGCAACCACCACAGCATATACCACCCCACTTTTTAATAGTTTTGCATTTCTTAATACAAAGTCCTATCGTTATTGTTACTGCCAAAGTTAAACACACATAAATCCAGGGACTTCCCACCCAAGATGAGGATTTCATGGGTTGCAAATTAGTTACTGGCAATTCTGCCATAAGTGCATTCATAGGGACAATTTTAATATCTTTAGTCATAAGACATTAAACCATGAAAACCTGAGCAACCTTGTCCCAAACTCAAGATGTTGATCGCAAAATTTGATTGTTTTTACGAATTATCTTAAATCACTTACAAAAATTAGTCTTACAGTTTCTTTACTTAGTCGCTGTTTCATGTATTTCGAGTATATGTTAAGTCTCTTTAACTCCACATATACATACAAATAACCGAGGTGTTATGTCCGCGTTTGCTAGTCGGCGTATCTCAATACATGTTTTATGTCACAGGGGGTCATCCTGTCATACCTTTTTAAAAGCGTGCAATATATACAAAGCTAAGCTTATTCAAGATTATTTACATCTACAATATACATGTACGATAAATTTAACTTATTTATCCTACTAAATTGAGTAATTGCTTCATAATAGCCAAACAATCCTCAGTATGCCTTTGTTTGCTGTTTTCCTTACGGGGCTTAGGGATTAGTTTACGCGGTTTAGGAATTGGTTTGAAGCCTCGACCTACTTTAGGGACTATTTCATCTATTTCCATATTTTCATCTAAGGGTACATTTGGATTATCTAAGGGTATTTCATAGTCTTGACCACTATTTTCACCACATTGATTTGACTCATGGGTCTCATCCGATTCTGAATCTACGGTCTGATCATTCTCGTGTTTATACTGCTGATCATCCATGATATTCTTAGCTCTTATACGTCTTTGAAGTTCTGCTAGGGGAATATCCTCTTCGTCTGAAGATCCTTCTCTTTCCCATTGTTTGGACTGTATAGCTCTTTCCAATGGTTCAGGTTGCATGTCTTCATTTTCCGACGACGATTCCTCTTCTGGTGGCACCACATAGTTAGTTTTTCTTAGAGTTCTTCCACCATCTTCAGTAGTTTGTGAAAGGGGCCAGTGCGAAATATCTGCCAGTCTTAATTGTCGTGCATGGCATTTGGTGGTTAATCCAGTCAATTGATCTCTCACCACGAAACTAACTGGTCCTTTCTGCTCTATGATTCGATAATATGGTAGCCACTTTTTATCTAACTTATTTTGTCTTCTGTTGTTCTTAAGGTAGACAGGGTCACCTACCTGAAAATTTTCATCTTTGCTTCTCTTATCGGCCTGAGCTTTCTGTTTCTTCTTGGCTTCCTTCATATTACGATGTACTAGCAGGAAAGCTTTATGCTGTTCTTGAAGGGCGATCTTGTGTTGATCTTCTCCCGCATATCTCCTTCGAGGTTTCATTAACGTATCAAGAGGTAATACGACATCTCTGTTGTACATAAGGTAATATGGGGAAAACTTTGACGAATCGTTAGGATGGAAACGAATGGCTGCCAACGTCTGATTAAGATGAATATCCCATGTTTGAGCGTTGTCTGTTGTTTTCTTAGCCATCACGTCATGTAGAGTTCTATGAAATCGTTCTACTTTACCATTACCTTGAGGGCTGTAATAAGATGTTTTGATATGGTTGATATTCAATTCTTTTAAAGTTTCTTCCACTTTCTTATTCACATTTTCTGTTCCGTTGTCTGTGAGGATTTGAAGAGGACAGCCATATCTTGGATATATTTCTTCTAAGATAAGATGTACTATGTTGTCAGCTGACTTATCAGGTACGGGAAAAGCTTCTGGCCAACCAGAGTAAATGTCAATAAAAGAAACTATGTACTTGTTTCCCGACAAGGATGTTGGATATGGTCCTGATAGATCAAGTCCTACTTTAGCCATTGGAAAAGGTGGTATATCTGTCTCTTGAAGTGGAGGTTGATTTTTCTTATTGCTCCTCGTTTGGCATACTATACATCCTTCTATATAAGAGTATAACCTTTTGTACAAATTTGGTATGTAGTACTTTTGTCTGATAACGTCATATGTTTTGTCCACTCCCATATGTCCAAGTCCGTCATGATACTGTTGCACTACTAAAAGTTCTAACTCACGTGGTACATACAGGCGAAGTTTTGGGCCTTCTGAGTCTCCATCTGAAAGATAGTACATTAAACCATCAATTTCCAAAAACTTCTTTTCTTCGGTTGCCGTTGCTGTTCCTTTATTTAACCGATTCTTCAGTTTCTTGATCTGCTCATCGTGTTGTTGACTTTCTTTGATGTTAATTCCTTCTGGTAGATCAATAAAGGGTTTGACCAATTCGTCGTGTTGTTTAACTTCACATCTGGCCAATCTCTTAGGCGAAAAGGCATTGGAGTTAAGTACGTTCACTTCAAAGAAATTGTCCTTAACATCTGGTTCATCATGCTCTGATTGTTCTTCCTCTTCACACTCGAGGTTGACTGTCGGTAATCTGGATAAGAGATCTGCACAGCAGTTAAATCTTCCTTCTATGTACTCTACCTTACAGTTATATCCTGCAATACTTAATGCCCATAGTTGAATTTTCTTATTTTGCATTGGAGATTCTAAGATATACTTGAGCGGCTTATGGTCTGTTCTTATAGTAAACTGAGCACCGTGTAAATAATGGTCTAACTTCTGAAGGGCGTAATGGATTGCAAATGCCTCCTTTTCTATGGTTGACCACTTTTCTTGAGTTTTACTCAGCTTGTGGGATAAGTAATATATTGGCTTATCTTCTCCCTCATCTGTCTTTTGAGTAAGGCACGCTCCAATACAATTGTCGCTGGCATCGGTGTACAGGATGTAAGGCTTATTAGTATCTGGATATGCTAGTAAAGGCACTACCGTTAAACTTTCTTTAATAAAGTCAAACGCTTTTTGGCAACATGGTGTCCATTTGAACCTTGCATATTTTCTGGTTAAGTCAATCAATGGTTCTGCAATCTTAGAGAAGTTCGGTATAAATCTCCTGTAATAACTACACATACCTATAAAGCCACGAACTTCTCGGACTGTAGTGGGCGCTGGTAACTTTCTTATAGCTTCGACTTTCTTTGGATCAGGTGTAACGCCATGTTCATCAATGATGAAACCAAGATATTCTGTCTGTTCCTTGAAGAAACTACATTTCTTTAGCTTCATTTTAAGTCCATGCTTTCTTAGGCGGTTGAAAACGTCTTGAATATGACGAAGATGATCTTCCGGTGTCTCTGAGAATATAAGAATGTCATCCAGGTATGCGATAGCAAACGCTTCTTGTCCTTGAAGAACTATGTTCATCAGCTCCTGAAAAACTGCTGGTGCATTACTCAACCCAAATGGCATACGGTTGAATTGAAATAGTCCTTTGTGACATGCAAAGGCCGTTTTTTCTTTACTTGAATCTTCTAATTTCACTTGCCAATATCCACTCTTTAAGTCTAGTGCAGTGAAATATTTTGCCTTACCTAGTAAACAAAGGATGTCATCAATCAACGGTAGCGGGAATGATACGGGTTTCACTATCTTATTCAAGCTTCTAAAGTCAACGCACATTCGGTCTGATCCGTCCTTTTTCTTCACCACTACTAAGGGAAATGACCAAGGCGATTGTGATCTCTCAATTATCTTTGCGTCCATCATTTCCAGTATGGCCTTGTCAATTATCTGTCTTTTATTTAAGGGTACACGGTAGGGTCTGTTCTTTATTGGGTGGTGATCTCCAGTTTCTATCTTCATTTTAACAGTATCAGTCACTCCAAGGTCACTGTCTTTCTTTGCAAATAAATCATTGTTTTTGCTCACAAGTCTTTTGATTGAGTGTTTAAATCTTCTAGGTACATCAATTTCTTCTTTTGTGTCTTGAGTAGTCTGTATTTCTGAGATTTCCTTCTGTTTTAATGCGGTAATTCGTCCTACTATGTAGCCTCTTGGAATTTTATAATTTTTGTTAGTTTGGTTAACGAAGATCATTGGAACTTTCTTATCCTTCCGAACTATACAAACGGCGTCTTTTAAATATAGTCCTGGGTCTTCCATAATGCAGTTATTGTCTATGCCGTTCACTTCAACCAAGTCATTTTTTTCCAGAGGAAAATTGTTATTTATTTTTCCATAGAATACAGTCACCGTGTTTGGTCTCATAATAAGTGTCTTAGGAGTTCTTACAATAGTTGAGATATGTAAATCTTCTTTAAGTTCCGCGTATACTTTGCCATCAATACGCATGAGTCCAAGATCAAAGTATAAACGAACATTGTTTTTCTTGAGCCAATCACGACCGAGAATCATGTTTCGGTTGAGTCCCTTTGTCACATAAAGTTTGTGGTCTAAAGTTAACCCTGAAATCTTAAAGGAAATATTTACATACCCTATCGCAATTAAAGAATTGCCATTTGCTGCTTGTAAAGAGGGGATGTCATTATTAAACAACTTGGGGCGGGGAAATAGATTATCATACATTTTCTTACTAATTAGAGATACGGCTGCGCCTGTATCTACCAAAGCTCTAAATTTATTTTTACCTACTTTTAATAAACAGCTACTGGGGTTGTTAGTAAAATTAATTTCATATGTAGGTCTTTGTTTAAAGTTCTTTCTTCGGGCTTCAACGAAGGAAGAACGTCTTAGTTTTCCTGTTTTTGTTTGTCAAAATAAGAGCGAGGTTTGAAATTTTGAGATGGTCCCTTATTTATTTGGTCGCTAAATTCATATGTTCGGCCTTGACGATTTGATGGTCTGCCCCGATTTTGCTGCGCTCTTTGATACATATGCGAGCTCCAACAATCTGCACGCACACGACCTACTTTACCACAATTCCAACATTCCACAGGTGAACGGGGTCTCTGCTCTATATTATGGACGGGTTTGTTTTGACTGAGTCTTTTATTCATTTGAGGCTGAGATCTAACTTGGGGTTTATTTTGAGGACAAAATCGAGCCCTATGACCCGTCTGTTTGCATTTAAAGCACATACTATTTCGCGTATGGTCAATTTCCATTGGTTCTACATGTCTTGTTTCTACTGAGGTACGATTATCTGCTCTATCCTTTAATAAGGGAAGAGTAGTATCAAAATTTGAAAGAGTTCGTCTGTTGTCATTACTTTGTACAATTTCTGTCATATTTGACCCTCTTATCGCTAGCCTCTGTCTCAGATTTTGTTCTCGCATTGCTATTTGAATTGCGGATTCTAAATCTTTAGGGTTTTCTCGCAAAATTTTCATTCTGAGGTAGTCGAATGTCAACCCGTCACAAAAGATATCTACTAACTGTTGTTGTATCAAAGGCTCTTTTAGTTTGTCATTACTGTAGGCGTCTTCCGTGATTTGTAATAGTCTCTCGGCGAACAACTGAACACTTTCATTTGAATTTTGTCGAGTCTTACGCATTACTGCTAACGCGTGTTGGGGATCTGTTATTTCTGCAAATCTATTTTTAAGGGATTCCTTAAGATCGTTCCAAGATGGGATTTCTTCAGACGCATCCGTTTCATCTAAATACCTTTTAATATAATCCCCCACTGAACCCTTACTCGTTATGTATGCAAGCATGGGGATCTCATGACCCTGTTTCCCAGACATAACACTGTACTTTTCAATTTCCTTTATCCACTGTTTAAATTTTTGAGCATCTCCCTCAAAAGGAGTTATCACAGAAGATATGGGCACTGAGAGTGCGGCTGTTATAGCTTTAACTTGACCAATGAAAAAATCTTTATCCTCATCCTGATCTGGGACTCGGTGTCGAGGTTCACGAGTTTCATACGGCCTAGCATCATGATATGTTTCAAAGGTATTTTGTTTAATCTGCTCTTTTTCTGAAGATTTTTGACCTGTTTCTTGCCCTTTGTTTTCTTTGCTCTGACCCAACCCCGCAAATTGTTTTTCTAATTGCTCCATTTGATTTCTAAGTTCTTTTTTATAAAACCCATCACCTGTCGCCATATTGGTTGCTTAGACAAAGTTGTTTACTTCGAGATAGCTATAAGAGACATATAGAAATGGTTCTTACCTTACTCTGTATTGAACTTCGCTCAGTCCTGGTCACTGGCACCAAGAAAGTTCATGTAAGCCTTCCGTCTTACAGGATCCTATTGAGGGTCAGCTCAAACTTATAGATGACAAGTCCAGTATTTCTTTCTCAAGCGGTTTTATTAAGCGTGATCGTATAGTTACAATAACATCAGCTAATAGCAGCCCAAATCAGGAGTCTGCTCAATCTCATTTCAATAAGCGGAATCTATCTAAATCTGTTCAACATCATTTTACATGGGTATATATAACATTTTACTTATGATGGACAGTTCTGACTAGTTCGGCCCATTTACGACGATCATGAGTGAACATTTAGTGTTCAAAATTAAGATTAATATTTTATTTCTAAATAAAGTAACAAAACCGTCAAAACTGCCAATCAAAGAGTCTGGATGCAGGATGTGGGTCTCCGAGTCCTGGGTCTCGGAGCCCCCCCACCTAGTATGAGGCATCACTTACTCACAATACGTTCATTCATACACGGCATAAAAGGTTACAAAGGTTAATATATAGAATACACAATACATGACTCAATATAGAATACTAGAGCATTCGTTGCAGACACAGAATCGCCAAATAGGTCACATGTTGTTAAACTCTCAATTTGGATATTATTCTGCCCGTATTATGACCTGGTTTCATAACATCATTTAGGAATACTACGCATTGCTACAAGAGTCACAGAGTTCATTCTGTCAATTATCATTAACACCATTCAGTGCGCAGCATCTAGGTACACATAAATATCATAGTGACCATTATGTAATGGCAATTCAAGGTCATTGCAGGGCTATCTGTTTACAACAAACCAAAAAATCAACGTTTCGTTTTTTTTCCTATTGTGACATTTTCCCGATTTTGACATTTACATCGATTATGACATGCCAAATTATCTCAAGGAGCACACGGCGGGTACGACCGGTCAGCAGAGGATGCTCACTCCTCCTAGGCCTCTGATTCTTTTTGGAGTTCCATGTTGTTCTCCTATAAATTTGTATTTTGTTTTATGGATTTTTGAGATGGTTGAGTTTGTTTTTGTCATTTTTTTTTCATTTAACACAAAGAGAATTATAGATATTGCGTTCGAAAACATTGAATTTCCGTTCTATGGGGACCGAAATTTTCAGTGTTACTAAGCATTTAGATAGCACTTCCACTGTAAAGTTCACCAAAAAGTACATGTACCCTCCGTATCTTGTTTAACAGAATCAGACCATACTGTACACCAAGGGAATTAAAAATGAATACACCGACATATATATCTTTCATGTCGACATTAGTGCTGTGTTTATCAAGCAGTGTCGACAGAATCAGACTTTTCTGTACACCGAGGGAATTAAAAATGAAATACACCGACGTATACATCTCTCGTGTCGATATTAGTGCTGTGTTTATCAAGCGGTGTCGACCTTTTATAATGTTATTTTTATATATGTTAAAAAAGGGTTAAAGAACAATGTACTCGAAAACAACGAAGGCTCTTACTCCGTGGGCTGAAGTTTTAATGGCACCTATTAGTTGTGAACAGCTACCATTGTAAGACTTATTGTTTGGGAAAAAAAACCAATAAAAGTATCTGGCTCCAAAACATCAAAACACCCTACCTAGGAGATAAAAATTATTAGGTTCACCTGCAAGTGGTCGTGTTAACATATTGTGTTGATACAACTTATTTTTAAAAGATTTAGGCCCTCTAGCAAATAAAACAATAATGAACATCGGGCTCGAAAAACATTGAATGCCCGGTCTGTGGGACTGAAATTCCCAGTGTAAGTAACCTTTGGTCTTACACTATCACAGTTAAGTTAATCTAAAAGTATATGTGCCATATTAAGTTTAACAGAATCAGATCCTACTGTACACCGAGGGAATTAAAAATGAAAAAAACACCATCTTATTTACCTTTCTTGTTGACATTAGTGCTTTGTTTATCAAGCGGTGTCGACTTTTTAAAGTGATATTTTTATATAATGTTAAAAAAAGGTCAAAGAACATTGTACTCGGAAACAACAAAGGCTCTTACCTTGTGGGCTGAAGTTTTCATGCCACTTACTAGTGGTGGACAGGTCCCAGTGTAGAAATTATAGTTAGGGAAAATAACAATAAAAACATTGGGTTCCGAAACATCAAAACACCCTCCCCTAGAGATGATATTATTAGGTTCACTTGCAGTTGGTTATGACACTGTAAATATATTGTGTTGATGCAATTTCATATTTAAAAGATATAACCTCTCCTTTATTACATCTATTTAATCTAAATCGAATTAAAAAAATCGGACTCGGAAACACTGAATGTCCGTTCTATGAAGACCAAAATTTTCAGTGTTTATAACCTATAGTCTAACATTATGACTGTCAAGCTAACCTGAAAGTAAATGTACCCTATCTAGTTTAACAGAATCAGACCTTTGTGTACACCAAGGAAATTAAAAATGAAATACACCGACATCTCTCGTGTCGACATTAGTGCTGTAATTATCAAGCGGTGTCGACCTTTTAAAGTGTTATTTTATTCCGTAGGCTGAAGTTTTTATGGCACCTATTAGTTGTGGACAGATACTATTGTAAAACTTACGGTTTTAGAAAAAAAGCATAAAAACATCGGGCTCCAAAACATCGAAACAGCCTACCCCGGAGCTGAAATTATTAGATTCACCCGCAAGTGGTCTGACACTGTCAACATATTGTGCTGATACAATTCTTTTTTTAGAAGACATAGACCCTCCTGTAATTCACAAATATAACATAAATACAATTATGAAAATCTGGCTCGAAAACATTGAATGTCCGTTCGGTGGGGACTGAAGTTTTTAGTGTTAGTAACCTATTTTCTAACATTATCACTGTTAAGATAACCGAAAAGGACATGTACCATATTAAGTTTAACAGAATCAGACCATACTGTACACCAAGGGAAATAAAAATGGAATAAACCGACGTATATACCTTTCGTGTCGATATTAGTGCTGTGTTTATCAAGAGGTGTCAACCTTTTACATTGTTATTTTTATATATGTTATAAAAAGGTAAGAAACCATTGTACTCCGAAACAAGAAAGCCTCTTATCTCGTGGGGAGATATTTCCATTACACGTACTAGTGGTGGACAGCTACCATTGTAAAAATTATAGTTAGGGAAAAAACCAATTAAAACGTCGGGCTTCAAATCATCGAAACACCCTACCCAAGAGACATATTGTTTGTTTCACCCGCAAGTGGTCTGATACTGTCAACATATTGTGTTGATACAACTTCTTTTTTAAAAGATATAGGCCCTCCTGTAATACATCTATTTAACCTATATTGAATTATAAACATCTGGCTCGAAAACTTTAAATGTCCTTTCTATGGGGACAGAAATTTTCAGTGTTATTAACATATAGCCAAACACTATCACTATAAGGTTAACCTGAAAGTACATGTACCCAATCTATTTTATGAGAATCAGACCCTACTGTGCACCAAAGGAATTAAAAATGAAATCCACCGACGTATATATCTTTTGTGTCGACATTAATGTTGTGTTTATCAAGCGGTGTCGACCTTTTACATTGTTAAATTTATACATGTTAAAAAAAGATCAGAGAGCATTGTACTCGAAAACAAAGCAGACTTTTACTCCGTTGGCTGAAGTTTTAATTTACGCGTTGTGGACAGCTACTATTGTAAAAATTATAGTTAAGAAAAAGACGGTAAAACATCAGGCTCCAAAACATCGATACAACATACCCATGAGGTGAAATTGTTAGTTTCACCCGCAAGTGGTCTGGCACTGTCAACATATTGTGTTGATACAACTTCTTTTTTAAAAGATATAGGCACCTCCTGTAATACATTTATCTAACATAAATACGATTATGAACATCGGGCTCGAAAAACATTGAATGTCCAGTCTGTTGGACTGAAATTTTCAGTGTTAGTAACCTATGGTCTTACACTATCACTGTTAAGTTAATTTAAAAGTACATGTGCCATATAAAGTTTAACAGAATCAGACACAACTGTACACCAAGGAAATTAAAAATGAAATACTCCATCGTATTTACCTTTCTCGTCGACATTAGTGCTGTGTTTATCAAGAGATGTCATCCTTTTACATTGTTATTTTTATATATGTTATAAAAAGGTAAGTAACCATTGTACTCCGAAACAAGAAAGCCTCTTACCTCGTGGGCAGATGTTCTCATCACACCTACTTGTGATGGACAGCTACCATTGTAAAAATTATAGTTAGGGAAAAAACCAATTAAAACGTCAGGCATCAAAACATCGAAACACCCAGATATGGGCCCTCCTGTAATATATCTAATTAACCTATATTGAATTATAAACATCTGGCTCGAAAACATTGAATGTCCGTTCTATGGGGAGTGAAGTTTTTAATGTTATTAACATATCACCTACCACTTTCACTATTAAGTGAACCTGAAAGTAAATATTCCCTATCTAGTTTAACAGAATGAGACATTTAAGTACACCGAGGCAATTAAAAATTAAATTCACCGACGTATATATCTTTCGTGTCGACATTAGTGCTGTGTTTATCAAGCGGTGTCGACCTTTTACAGTGTTATTTTTATGTCTGTTAAAAAAGGGTTAAAGAACAATGTACTCGAAAACAGCGGAGACTCTTACTCCGTGCGCTGAAGTTTTTATGGCACCTATTAGTTTTGGACAGCTACCAATGTAAAACTTACGGTTTGGGAAAAAAAATTAAAAAAAATAAGGTTCCGAAACATCGAAACGCCCTTCCCTGAAGATGAAATTGTTAGTTTCACCCGCCCTCCTATAATGCATCTATATAAAATAAATACAATTATGAACATCGGGCTCCAAAACATTGAATTTCCTACAATTATGAAGATCGGGCTTCGAAAAGAATGAATGTCCGTTCTCTTGGTACTGAATTTTTTAGGGTTTGTAACCAGAAGTCTAGCACTATCACTGTTAAGTGAAGCCGTAAGTACATGTACCGTATGTAGTTTAACAGAATCAAACCATACTGTACACCAAGGGAATTAAAAATAAAATACACCGACATATATATCTTTCCTGTAGACATTAGTGATGTGTTTATCAAGTGGTGTCGACTTTTAGCATTGTTAATTTTATATATGTTTAAAAAAAACGTTAAAAAACATAGTATCCGGAAACAATGGAGGCTCTTACTCTGTGGGCTGAAGTTTTCATGGAACCTACTAGTGATGGACAGCTTCCATTATAAAAATTATGGTTTGGGAAAAAACAATAAAAAAAATTAGGTTCCGAAACATCGAAACACCCTCCCCTGAAGATGATATTGTTAGTTTCACCTGCCGTCCTGTAATGCATCTATGTAAAATAAATACGATTATGAACATTGGGCTCCGAAACATTAACTTTCCCTCCTGTGGGGACTGAAATTTTCAGTGTTAGTAACCAATTGTCTAAAACTATCACTGGTAGGTAAACTTAAAAGTACATGTATCATATTTAGTTTAACAGAATCAGATCCTACTGTACTCCAAGGGAATTAAAATTGAAATTCACCGACGTACATATCTTTTGTATCGACATTAAGGCTGTGTTTATCAAGCGATGTCGACATTTTACAAAATGAACATCTGACTCGAAAACATCGGAGACTCTTTCACTATGGACTAAAGTTCTCTAAGTGTAATACACAGTTGCATTTACTATAATGTTTTATTTTATATCACATTTATATCATGAAAGAATAACTTTACATAAATATTTTGTAGTGATAGATGCATCGGTTTATGAACATTTAAATCCGCTGATATTTTCGTAGTAAGCCTTAACAGTGCTGCGTATCACTGTTAAGGTACCTGAAAGTACATGTATCCTATCTAGTTTAACATAATCAGACTCTACAGTACACCAAGGCAATTAAAAACGAAATAAACCGATGTGTATATATATTTCGTGTCGACATTAGTGCTGTGTTTATCAAGTGGCATCAACATTTTAGAATGTTGTGTTTATATATGTTAAAATAAGGTAAAAGAACATTTGACTCTAAAACATTGGAGGCTCTTATCTCGTGTGCTTGGGTTTTTATGGCAACTACCAGTGGTGGACAGCTACCATTGTAAAAATTAAAGTTAGGAAAAAAAACAATAAAACCATCGGGTTTTTGAAACATCAAAACACCATACCTCAAAAAAGATATTGTTAGGTTCATCCGGAACTGGTATGACACTGTCAACATATTGTGTTGATACAACTTCTTTTTTAAAAAAATGTAAGCTTTCCTGTAATACATCCATTTAACATAAATACAATTATGAAGATCGGGCTTCGAAAAGAATGAATATCCGTTCTCTTGGTACTGAATTTTTTTAGTGTTTGTAACCAGAAGTCTAGCACTATCACTGTTACGTGAAGCTGTAAGTACATGTACCCTATGTAGTTTAACAGAATCAAACCATACTTTACACCAAGGGAATTAAAAAAATAAAAATAAAATACACCGACATATATATCTTTCGTGTCGACATTAGTGATGTGTTAATCAAGTGGTGTCGACTTTTAACATTGTTAATTTTATATATGTTTAAAAAAAGTTAAAGAACGTATAACCCGGAAACAAAGGAGGCTCTTACTCTGAAGGCTGAAGTTTTCATGGAACCTACTAGTGTTGGAAAGCTACCATTATAAAAATTATGGTTTGGGAAAAAACAATAACAAAATTAGGTTCCGAAACATCGAAACACCCTCCCCTGAATATGATATTGTTTGTCTCACCCGCAAGTATTAAGACAGTGTCAACATATTGTGTTAATAAACTTCTTTTTAAAAAGATAATGGCCCTCCTGTAATACAACTATATAAAATAAATACAATTATGAACATCGGGCTCCGAAACATTAAATTTCCCTTCTGTGGGGACTGAAATTTTCAGTGTTAGTAACCAATTGTCTAAAACTATCACTGGTAGGTACACTTAAAAGTAAATGTATCATATTTAGTTTAACAGAATCAGATCCTACTGTACTCCAAAGGAATTAAAATTGAAATTCACCGATGGACATACCGGTATCTTTCGTTTCGACATTAAGGCTGTGTTTATCAAGCGATGTCGACATTTTACAAAATGAACATCTGACTCGAAAACATCGGAGACTCTTTCACTATGGGCTGAAGTTCTCTAAATGTAATACACAGTTGCATTTACTATACTGTTTCATTTTATATCACATTTATATCATGAGAGAATAACTTTACATAAATATTTTGTATTGATAAATGTATCGGTTTATGAGCATTTAAATCCACTGATATTTTCAAAGTAAGCCTTAACAGTGCTGCGTATCACTGTTATGGTAACTGAAAGTACATGTAGCCTATCTAGTTTAACAGAATCAAACTCTACTGTACACCAAGGCAATTAAAAATGAAATAAACCGATGTGTATATATATTTCGTGTCGACATTAGTGCTGTGTTTATCAAGTGGCATCAACATTTTAGAATGTTGTGTTTATATATGTTAAAACAAGGTAAAAGAACATTTGACCCGAAAAGATCGGAGGCTCTTATCTCGTGTGCTTGGGTTTTTATGGCAACTATCAGTGGTGGAGAGCTACCTTTGTAAAAATTATAGTTAGGAAAAAACAATAGAACCATCGTGTTTTGAAACATCAAAACACCATACCTCGGAAAAGATATTGTTAGGTTCATCCGGAAGTGGTATGACACTGTAAACATATTGTGTTGATACAACTTTTTCTTTAAAAAATATAAGCTTTACTGTAATACATCTGTTTAACATAAATACAATTATGAAGATCGGGCTTCGAAAAGAATGAATGTCCGTTCTCTTGGTACTGAATTTTTTAGAGTTTGTAACCAGAGGTCTAGCACTAACACTCTTAAGTGAAGCCATAAGTACAAGTACCCTATGTAGTTTAACAGAATCAAACCATACTGTACACCAAGGGAATTACAAATAAAATACACCGACATATATATCTTTCGTGTCGACATTAGTGATGTGTTTATCAAGTGGTGTCGACTTTTAGCATTGTTAATTTTATATATGTTTAAAAAAACATTAAAAAACATAGTTTCCGGAAATAATGGAGGCTCTTACTCTGTGGGCTGAAGTTTTCATGGAACCTACTAGTGTTGGACAGCTTCTATTGTAAAAATTATGGTTTGGGAAAAAACAATAAAAAAAATTAGGTTCCGAAACATCGAAACACCCTCCCCTGAAGATGATATTGTTTGTTTCACCCGCAAGTATTAAGACAGTGTCAACATATTGTGTTGATACAACTTCTTTTTAAAGAGATATTGGCCCTCCTGTAATTCATCTACATAAAATAAATACAAATATGAACATCGGGATCCAAAACATTAAATTTCCCTTCTGTGGGGACTGAAATTTTCAGTGTTAGTAACCAATTGTCTAAAACTATCACTGGTAGGTAAACTTAAAAGTACATGTATCATATTTAGTTTAACAGAATCAGATCCTACTGTACTCCAAGGGAATTAAAATTGAAATTCACCGACGTACATATCTTTTGTATCGACATTAAGGCTGTGTTTATCAAGCGATGTCGACATTTTACAAAATGAACATCTGACTCGAAAACATCGGAGACTCTTTCACTATGGACTAAAGTTCTCTAAGTGTAATACACAGTTGCATTTACTATAATGTTTTATTTTATATCACATTTATATCATGAAAGAATAACTTTACATAAATATTTTGTAGTGATAGATGCATCGGTTTATGAACATTTAAATCCGCTGATATTTTCGTAGTAAGCCTTAACAGTGCTGCGTATCACTGTTAAGGTACCTGAAAGTACATGTATCCTATCTAGTTTAACATAATCAGACTCTACAGTACACCAAGGCAATTAAAAACGAAATTAACCGATGTGTATATATATTTCGTGTCGACATTAGTGCTGTGTTTATCAAGTGGCATCAACATTTTACAATGTTGTGTTTATATATGTTAAAATAAGGTAAAAGAACATTTGACTCTAAAACATTGGAGGCTCTTATCTCGTGTGCTTGGGTTTTTATGGCAACTACCAGTGGTGGACAGCTACCATTGTAAAAATTAAAGTTAGGAAAAAAAACAATAAAACCATCGGGTTTTTGAAACATCAAAACACCATACCTCAAAAAAGATATTGTTAGGTTCATCCGGAACTGGTATGACACTGTCAACATATTGTGTTGATACAACTTTTTAAAAATATAAGCTTTCCTGTAATACATCTGTTTAACATAAATACAATTATGAAGATCGGGCTTCGAAAAGAATGAATGTCCGTTCTCTTGGTACTGATTTTTTTTAGAGTTTGTAACCAGAAGTCTAGCACTATCACTGTTAAGTTAAGCTGTAAGTACATATACCCTATGTAGTTTAACAGAATCAAACCATACTGTACACCAAGGGAATTACAAATAAAATACACCGACATATAAATATTTTGTGTCGACATTAGTGATGTGTTTATCAAGTGATGTCGACTCTTAACATTGTTAATTTCATATATGTTTAAAAAAGGTTAAAGAACATAAAACCCGGAAACAATGGAGGCTCTTACTCTGTGGGCTGAAGTTTTCATGGAACATACTAGTGTTGGACAGCTACCATTGTAAAAATTATGGTTTGGGAAAAAAAAAGCAATTAAAGAATTAGGTTCCGAAACATCGAAACACCCTCCCCTGAATATGATATTGTTAGTTTCATCCGCAAGTATTGTGACACTGTCAACATATTGTGTTGATACAACTTCTTTTTAAAAAGACATAGGCCCTCCTGTAATACATCTATATAAAATAAATACAATTATGAAGATCGGGCTTCGAAAAGAATGAATGTCTGTTCTCTTGGGACTGAATTTTTCAGTGTTTGTAACCAGAAGTCTAGCACTATCACTGTTAAGTTCAGCTGAAAGTACAAATACTATATATAGCTTAACAGAATCAGACCCTACTGTACACCAAGGGAATTAAAAATGAAAAAAAAAACTATCTTTAGTGTCGACATTAGTGCTGTGTTTATCAAGTGGTGTCGGTCGACATTTTGCCGTGTTGTTTTTGTATAAGTTAAAAAAAGTTAGAGAACATTGTACTTGGAAACAACGGAGGCTCTTACCCCGTTGGCTGAAGTTTTCATGCCTCCTTCTACTGTAAAAATTATTGTTAGGGAAAAAAACCTACACAAAAAACCCATAGAGATCCGGAGCATCGATTCACTCTACTCCAGTGCTGAAATTATTAGGTTCACCCGCAAGTGGTTTGACCCTGTCAATATATTGTGTTGATACAATCTTTTTTAAAAAGATATTGGCCCTCCTTTAATACATCTATTTAAGGTAGTCCATCTATAACTAAGGTGAATTTTACAATTTTGATTGATCTATACTACATCAGATACATATTTTGAAGCTATTATAAGACTGACATAAACCAAACTTGGGTGTATGTATGTAGTTAATTAAATACACGTTTTGCACTTAAAACTTTTTAAGAGTTGTCTGCCCTTTAGGAAAATTTTAAAAAATCATTTTCTGAAAAAAATATGGTAAACTATGAATTATTTTAGCATATTCGAAGACGGAGAAAGCTTTTGCAACTTTTTACCAAGAGAAATGTGAGAAAATTACTTGTACTAAAGAAATATATTTAAAAATGCATTTTTCCCATAGACTTCAATGTTAACTTCAACATATGATAAATTTATCAAAATTAAATTTTTTGAAAGATTTCAAAGATGAGACTTTATTATTTAATAAACTCGTTAAAATCACACTAAGATTTTAGTGATCAAACTTGCAATCTATTATCAATCTAGTTTTGGATGGACAACCTAAGCTAAATCGAATTATAAACATCAGGCTTGGAAACATCGAACCATTATCCGTAAAATGTTCTCTTTGGACTTAAATGTTTAGTGTTATAACCAAAAGACTAGCACTCTCACTGGTACGTTTAGTTGAAAATACATGCACTTTTTACAGTTTAACAGTGTCAGACCCTACTGTGCACCAAGGGAATTAAAAATGAAGTAAACCGACGTATATATCTTTTGTGTCGACATTAGTGCTGTGTTTATCAAGCGGTGTCGACCTTGTGCCTTATTGTTTTATATATGTTAAAATAAGGTTAAAGAACATTGTACTCGGAAACAACGGTGGATTTTACCTCGTGGACTGAAATTTTCATGCCACTTATTAGTGGTGGACAGCTACTATTGTAAAAATTATAATTAGGAAAAAAACAATAAAAACATCGGGCTACTACACATCGAAACACCTTACCCCGGAACTGATATTATTCAGTTCGGCCCCAAGTGGTCTGACACTGTAGACATATCATGTTGATGCAATTTCTTTTTTCAAAAATATTGGCCCTCCTGTAACACATCTCTTTAACATAAATACAATTATGAATATCGGGCTCGGACACATTGAATGGTCGTTCTGTGAGGACTGAAACTGAAACTTTTAGTTTTAGTAAACAATTGTCTAACACTATCACTGTTAGTTTAACCTAACAGTACATGTACCACATTTAGTTAAACAGAATAAGACCCAACTGTACACCAAGGGAATTAATAGTGAAATACACCGACGTATATATTTTTCGTGTCAACATTAGTGCTGTGGTTATCAAGTGGTGTCGACGTTGTACAATGTTGTTTTTATATATGTTAAAAAAGTTAAGAGGACATTGTACTCCAAAACAACAGAGGCTTTTACCCCGTGGGCTGAAGTTTTCGTTTACTAGTGGTGGACAGCTACCATTGTAAAAACTATAGCAAGGGAAAAAAACAATAAAAACATCGGGCTCCGAAACATCAAAACACCATACCCAGGAGATGAAATCGTTAGGTTCACCCCCAAGTGGTCTGACACTGTCAACATACAATGTTGATACAACTTCTTTTTTAAAAGATATAGGCCCTCCAGTAATACATCTATTTAACCTAAATCGAATTATAAACATTGGGTTCGGAAACATTGAATGTCTGTTCTTTAGGGACAGAATTTTTCAGTGTTACTTTCCTATAGTGTAGCACAATCACTGTTTAGTTAAGCTGAAAGTACATACACCATGTCTAGTTTAACGGAATTAGACCCTACTGTACACCAAGGAAATTAAAATGAAAAACACCAACGTATATATCTTTCTTGTCAACATTAGTGCTGTGTTTATCAAACGGTGTCGACCTTGTACAGTCTTATTTATATATATGTTAAAAAAAGATAAGAGGACATTATACTCGAAAACAACAGATGCTTTTACCCCGTTAGCTGAAGTGTTCATTTACTAGTGGTGGAGAGTTACTATTGTAAAAATAATAGTAAATGAAAAAAAACCCAATAAAAACATCGGGCTCCGAAACATCGAAACACAATACCCAGGAGATGATTTTGTTAGGTTCTCCTAACAACTGCTCTAACATTGTCAACATATTGTGTTGATACAACTTCTTAAAAGATGAAAGAAGCCTTGACTCAAAAACATCGGAGGCTCTTACTCCGTGTGGGCTGATGTTCTCATGGCACCTACTAGTTGTGGACAGCTACCATGGTAAAACTTTGTGTAGGGAAAAAGACAATTAAAACATCGGGCTCTGAAACATCGAAACACCTTACGCTGGAGCTGAAATTGTTAGAGTCATCCGCAATTGGTCTTACACTGTCGATATATTGTGTTTATACAACTTCTTCTTTAAAACATTTAGGTCTTTCTATACATGTAATACATCTCATAAACATAAATATAACTATAAACATCGGGCTCTGAAACATTGAATGTCTGGTTTTTGGGACTGAACTTTTCAGTGTTAATTACCAATAGACTAGCACTACCACTGTTAAGTTCAGCTGAAAGTACATGTACCCTCACTAGTTAAGCAGAATCAGACCCTACAGTACACAAAGGGAATTAAAATTGAAATAAACCAACGTGCATAAATATTTCGTGTGAACATTACTGTTGTGAATTTATCAAGCGGTCCCGACCTTTAACAGTGTTTTTATATATGTTAAAAAATGTAAAAGAACATTTGGCTCGAAAACATCGGAGGCACTATCCCTGTGGGCTGAAATTCTCATGGCACCTACTAGTGGTGCACAACCACCATTGGAAAAACTACAGTTAGGAAAAAAAGGTGAAAAAATAGGTTCTCTTATACTTGTAATACATCCATTTAACTTAAATAGAGTGATAAACATCGGGCTCGGAAACAATAAATGTCTGTTCTGAAAATTTTCAAAGTTACTAACCAATAGTCTACCACTATCATTGTTAAGTTAAGCTGAATGTACATGTACCCTATTTAGTTTAACAGAGTCAAACCCTTGATGATAACCTAACAAAAAACTATATGATGAACGCGGTGAATTTAATTTTTTCTATAGTCATTTTTCCTTACTTATGTAGCAATATACCTTCCTCACTTGCACGGAGACCTCTTGGAGTCCTTTGGGATCTCACTGCGTCTTTATTGCACTATCATTACGCACTCATAGCGTTTGAACGAGTTGTTTTTTTGTTTTGCTGCGTTCACACAGCGACCCCCGAGAGCTGTTGCTGCGATCATCGCGCTCTCTTGGTGTTTCCTCTGTGTTTATTAGCGTTTGTACCGCGCTCCCACGGCGTTTCTAGTGCGTTGTCAGCCAGCCAGGTGTGACAGGGGTTTAAAACAACACAGCGACGTCCGTATATGTATAGGGACATAAAGGATATAAGTGTACATTAAACCGTGTTGAACAATTTGAAGTTCCAGTAAAAAAACAGTTCAAAACTCAGTTATTGGAGTTCACGTTCACGTACACGTTCAAATGCTTAACCTCTCTATTAGAGTACGTGTACGTGTACGTGAACGAGTACGTGTAAATAGGGGAATTCCCTAAGTTAATGTGTAATTCGTCATAATTTCTGCATGCCGCGTAATTCTACAAGTTGTACAAAACGTGTAAAATTAAAAGTACACGGAGGTGTAAACTTGTAGCATTTTTCAAAAGAAATACATACCTTGTGTATATCAAAAGTTGTTTTGTGTACAGCAGACGATAGGTTAAGGACGACTGTGCTTTTGATTTCGTCAAATTCATTGAATTATTTCATGAACAGTGAGAGTAAACTGAACATGTTGAAAATGTTAAATCTAATTATTTTTCACGTTCATTTACAAGTACAGTTTATTAAACATACGCTTAATTTTTGTACGTGTAAACATACTTGTAGTTCTACACGTACCCGTAGACGTACACGTTCAAATGCTTAACCTCTCTAATTTTGAACAAGCTCAAACTTAAATGTGTTAAGGTCATCAGAGTTCAGAAAACTATTTTCAAGCTTTTGAAAAATGACCCCGGGTATAAATATCACGACTTTTGGTCTCAATTTTCAACGTTGAAAAAGTACTCCGGATCAATATATGGTGAGGGTAGAATCTCTAGTTGTCAAACTTTCATAATTTTCACATAAAGACTTTTCGGACATAGGCCCCATTTAATTAATGATAAATCAAAATAACTGATGGGAAAAGTCGAATAGTATAAAATATTGATATATAACGTAATAGTTTTAGATTATAATAAAAAAAAAATGCCAATGTTATATAGAATTTATATTGTTACATTAATTTTGTCAAAATTGCAAATCAAAAGTGTTATATATTCAACATGTAATTTGAAAATCATTTATGTTAAAAAAACAAAGGAGTCATACACTGATTTGAGACTTATAAATTGGAGAGAACAGGGGGAATGGGTATAAATCATATACAACCCAATAAACAAATCATCCTGTGAGTCGTTACAAAGCAGAATATATAGCAATTAAGTCAATAGTTTATCATAGTGATATGTGTACATGTATATAATTAATTACAAAATTCAATTTTACAGATATAATGTCAATACACCCGGCCAATGGACCTATAAGTCGCTTTAAAACTGTTACAGGATGAATAAAATTTGCATGTTTTAGGAGTTAGTTGGCTTTGTCAAATGTTTCTGTTGTATAATTAATAGATAAAATGAGCAATTCGGCGGAGATATTTACATATTAGATTAGTGAACAGAGTACTATAATTGGTAATATTTTGAATGGACAATATCACTAAGAAAACTTTTCATTTTCAATTTCATTTAAGTCACACAAGTTACATATTCTTTCCTGTACCGGTTCTCCTCTGTATTGCGACCTGTTTCAATCATTAGAGGAAGTACACCACATCTAAACATTGCCAAGGATCTGATGAGTTTAGCAAGATCTAGCGTAACGTATATTCTTCAACGGAATAGCTTGATTTAAATAGGATATATGTTCAAAGTTTTGGCACATCCTGAATATTTTTGAAACATTCGGTTTCGAAGTTATTACGTTAATTTTCCTCTGCATAGTTCAAATTACAAGGTATAAAATTGGTATAAGTATTTCCCATGTTTAGAGATTCCAGGATATTTTTAACTTGAGAGCTCCAGTGAGAAGAATTGTTTTGCGCACCGTGCCAACTTGGTAATGCGTTCATTTTCCATATATACTAGTCGATTCAACAGACGCAAAATGTTCATTTCGTGGTGGATTTTAGAACTTACCACCCGCTTTACCTAGCAACGGAGTAATCCGATGAACACCAAGAAAATATCGGAGGGCTCGATTTTGTACCATTTCAATACAATGATGCTTCTTGTATCCCCTACCCCAATGCTGATAAAGGACGGATATAACAAAATTATTAAATAAATTTTCGAAGGTTCGGAATCGAACCAATTTATTTGCGTTGATTTTTTAGAAGACGGATCCCAGGGCACTCACTTTCAAATCACTTTAAAATCACGTATTTTCGTTGAAAAATCATCCCTAAATATTTGTATGATGCCTTGTAGTTCAGATTATTTCCCCTAGATGAAAGTTAAAGTTACTTAATTTTGATATCTTTTCCCGAAAGTGAACAGTCTTAAATTTTTGCAACTTAATTCGTAATCGCAATTTTTTGCACAAGGCGTCGAAGGTATATAAGATGTGTTGAATGTCATGTCATGATATATCTGCATCCATATGTATATTAACTTATAATTAAGACATAACAAAACATGTAAATATATATGAAGACGCTCTCAAAAAGAATAAGACGCGACCAGAGAAGTACTCTTACCGGAAGGGGGTTGGGGACGCACGCTGTTTATTCCAACAACCTTATATTCTCAACAAAGAGAAGAATTCTCGGGAAAAGGGTTTTATTAAAATGGGGCTTGGAATATTTTAGGTGTGGTAAATTAAAGAATTTATTTTAAACATTGTGTGTGATTTAATGGATAAGAACATTAGGCTTGTACTTTTTCATATGGTGTGAATAACAAGAGAAAACACCCTAATAATATAAGTTTTGAAATAGTATATACATGCATTTAATGTGACAATATATTATTATAAATATTTGGCTTGTACTTATTCTTTCCAGAGCGAGGAACAGGTGTATATATAGATATAAACAAACGCTATTTTTTTTAAATCTTATTTTCTCCAAAAAGGGTAACATTTCCGGGAAAATTGGTTTTAGGGGGGAGAGTATATATATAAAATGTCGACACTCGATATACATAGCATTAATGTCGACACGTAGGGGAATTGAATTTATAAGCGTTTTCCCGTTGTAATTTAATAAGAAATGACTTAGATGATGTTTATATGCCTTATCCAAAACATATCTAAATGTTTTATTTAATAAACTTTACGAAAACATGAGATGTAAGAATCGAGTCGACTTTCGCAGTATGTATGTATTTTCCCTAAAAAAGAGTTCAAGAATTAGTATACACCGGTGGATACAATTATAAAACTATTTCTTTTTATCTTTCAAACGAAAATTACAATCTAGAAACAAGAAATGCCGCGAGAAATAACGAATTCATAATGTAAATATACGCGAGTAAGTTGAAAAACGAAAGTAGACGGGACTTTCCGCATCACTGTCATGTGGGACAACTCTTTGTCTATTTTTAGAAAAACTGAGATAATACATCGATTTATTGAAAGATTTGCAAATTCGGCTCAAAACCTAAATGCAGTTGATGACATAAAAATAAAACACTGAATATGTGTAGCGTTTCGATAAATAAAATCTCCATGTATGTTAAAACTATTTTTCTTTTCAAAACACGAAATAAGACGTGAACAGTAATTCCCCTTTCAAACACATATACATTTTTTCGTGTTGACATTCTGCAGAAAAACATAATGTCGACGCGTATATATTGCGAAAGTCGACACGATTCTGAGATCTCTTGTTTTCTTAGATTTTATTTTATAAAACGATGAGATATGTATCAATTACGGCAAAACAATTTTATCAAAGTCCATCCTTGTCAAATTACAACTAGAAATCGCTTATAAACTCAATTTTCCTAAGTGTCGACATTGATGCTATGTATATCGAGCGTCGACATTGACCCTGATTCTCGAGTATATATATATATATATATATATATATATATATATATATATATATATATATATATATATATATATATATATATATATATATATATATATATATATACGAACAAATCTATTTATATAAAACTATTTAACACTTCATCAAAGTTCAAAATAGCTTACCTTCGATTCGACAGACTCAACAGATATCACATTCGTGACATTGCTTACATTTGAAAACGAAACCGGAACTACCATGCGCGGCGCCATCTAGCGAAACAGTTGTATTAGGGGCGGTAAATTTGAATTCCGGTAGTGAGCCATTATTTTTTATTTTGGCCCATTTATCTGTAACTGGATTAAAACTTTTTAATGTAATGTTATGTCCTGTGTGTCCTAGGCAGGCATTTTATCAAACTTTTTTAAACTTGTGCGAGGCTGTAGACAAGGTGATCCAATATCGCCTTACATTTTTTTATTATGTGCGGACATATTGTCAATTAAAATTAAAAATAATGAAGATATTACAGGAATCAAAATTAATAACACCCAATATTTAATATCACAATATGCAGATGATTCATCAATAATCCTTGATGGAACTGAGAAATCATTAAGGGCAACCATGAAAGAAATAAATGAACTTAGTCATTTTTGGCAACAAATTGCATATAGGGTACCCTCATTGTACGGATAACTCCTCCTACAGTTTTCAAGATAGGAAGTTGTTCTTTTGCAGATCAATTGTACATATATTAGAGGTGTGCATATTGCTAGGATTCAGATTTCCGATAATTTATGAAACAAATACCAGCTTTTGAACTTAGTCATTAATTGGCAAAATATTGCATATAGGGTACCTTTTCACCTTATCCATTTCACTGGATACGGGTTGACATGGATTATGGATACAGTTCACATAAAAGAAAACCCGGTTTGCTGTCACATTGACAGCTTTTCACTTGTTACAATTTAGAATCTTCACTGTAAAAACAGGCTTTAGTGTAAATATTGGCGTTTCTTGTGCACTGGTTCTTGAGAAGAAAATTCTTAAACAGTTTTCCTATGTATTTATAAATCAAAATTTGAACCCCGCCTGAGGCCCCAGTTTTGGTCCGAATGTCATGATTTTTACATTTTAGAATCTTTTCTATGGAAACTATTTTTGGTGTAAATGTTGGCATGTCTGTTGTTGTGGTTCTCGAGAAGATTTTTAAACATTATCTTTTCTACGTGTTTTTATGTTAAACTTTCAACCGCGACTGAAGCCCCAGTTTAGGTCTAAGTGTCATGATTTTTATAATTTAGAATCTTCACTATATAAGCAAGCTTTCATGTGAACTTTGGCATTTCTGGTTCAGTTGTTCTTGAGAAGATTTAAAAAACACATACCCTATACTCACTGTTTCTCAGTTATCTCCCTTTGGAAAAGGGCTGCGCCCTTTATATTAATAATTTAAAATCCCCTTTCCATAAGAATGCTTTTTATTACGTTTGGTTAAATTTGGCCCAGTGGTTTTAGAGAAAGTCAAAAATAAAAAAAGTTTACAGACAGACGGACTGATGCCGGACAACAGGTGATCAGTAAAGCTTTATCAAACGTTTTGTTCAAGTTAGCTAAAAAAACTATAGTAAAAAAAGTGTTTATAATGCTGCTCAAGGATGAACCAAGCTGCCATAATAAAATGGTTTAACGGACTCTGGTTACTTGGAAGGAAATCATTATTTTTATTTATTGTTGAGTATTAGAAACATATCATTGTGAATACAAAAGGACATTGGTACACTCAACTTGACATGGTTCACCTCAATAAATAATGCTCTAGTTCTTGTACATAAAGTTACAGTATTGTATGAATACGTTGAACTGTTAACAATGGTGAAGTCTGTCTGATTAATCCATGTCCTCATTTTGTACCATGTATTACAGTACTGCATGACTATGAAAAAAGACAAACAATATAGATATGTCACTTTAAGTTTATTGACTTTTATCTGCAGCTCGCTACATTTCCCCAAACATCATTTGTATACAAGTATTATATTTTTCATGCTATGCGTAAACACAATAAAAATAAACAACAAATATAATGTATATAAGTTACCTCATTGTGTGCGTAAACAAAAAAAATAATCACGCTTAAACTTACGTACAATATTTCTCCAAATAAATGACATGAACTTGAGTTGTCCTATCTATCTGGTCAATAGAGATACAGAGTGTGAGAAATGTGCTTAAACAACATTAACAAACACATAGGATTAACAACATGCCTTACAAATTGAGGTCATCATGACCTACTTTCACATTGATATAGACATGAGTATATGACTTCTGGTATAAATAATGGTACATCATTTTGGAAAACACACGTTTGGTTTTTTTTTTCAATTAAATATGTTCTAAAATAGTTTCACCATAAACTACCATAATTCTAATTGGGTCATTGTGACCTACTTAGCACAACAGGCAATATATGATGTACCAATTGATACACAGTCACAGCTCAAACTTAATGAATTAAAAACTAACATCAACTATTAATATATTGAAATTAAAACTACATAACATTGTACAAAAACCCATCTTAAACTTATCAAATTCTTATCAAAAGCTTATCAGATCAGTTCTTTCCAAATGATCACGATATATTGTAAAAATACAGTAACTGATATTCAATCCTACCAATAAAACTGTCAGGGATAAACACCATCAAATTCATTTCTAATTCTCAAGGGGAATAACTGTTTTTTCATTCTGACTGAAAAATACAAATTTTGAGTTATTTCCCTTTGAAAATAATGTTTAGTACACCATACAAGATTTTTTGTGTAAAAATCAAAACTAAAAAAACCAACACTATGTGACACATTGGCTACAATTGTAATGGACATCTCCGTCCTAGCACCGAATGATACCAGAAATTTCAGGAGCTTCGATATGTAAAACATATTATATACTGACAAAATTTACACTTAGATAAAATTGATAAAAAACGTTTAATAACAAATTACAGTAGAGTTCACGTACACAAAAAACAGAGTCCATTGATGATGCCTTATTCATAAAGAGTTTAGGTACACAGAGCACAGAGTCTATTGAGGACGCGTTGTATATGCAGATTTCACACACACAGAAACAGAGTCTATTGAGGACGCGTTATTTTTGTGCAGATTTCACCTACACAGAACACAAAGTCCCTTGATGACCAGTAATTATTTGGCTTCTGTAACTCCATTGGAATTATGGGTAATCCGGGCAGGTTTTCTTCTGTCTCCTCCTGAAGGCGTTTAAATAGCAGCTTGTCTGCAAGAAACAAAAATAATTAATTTATAATTGTATTAAATGATTAATACCAAATACTTGGACAAGAAGGAAAGAAAAAGTGAGCAAACTCAAATACCCCATGTTCTCCCATTACTTGATAACGCTACACATATTGAATGGCAGAGTATGCATTAAGGTGGCATTCTACACCGCTTTTTGATGACGCAGTGCGCAAAAAAGTAAATCTGGAAGCATGTAATTCTGGTACTGGCTGATTGCAACTGAGGCAAATTGTATGGGGACCGCTCTTTTGAAAAATTTGTTAAATAAATAGATTAAATCAAAATTTTAATGTTGTGTCGTATTATTTATCGAAATAGTATAATTTTATAAATAGTTTCTTTCCCATCATTGTTACCTTACAGCGTAGTGCAGTGGGTTAGACTACGGACCTGTAAGTCACGAGCTCGAGTCGGGTTTGAAAAATTTATTACTTTTCCAAAATTTTCTAAAACATATTTTTTGGTAAAATATTGTGAAAGAAAATTCTAAACCAATAAAAGTATTTCAATAGTAATGTACTTTAATCCACATTATTATTGACAGATGTTCCATGCCACCTTAATTAAAGGGATGGGAGGGTGGCTTTGGATTTCTCTCAGGTTGAGATACATAAATCCTAATTATCTCCCCTTGAAAAGGGGCACGTTCCTTAATTTTCACAACTTTGAATCTTCTTTGCCTAAGGGTGCTTTGTGCCAAGTTTGGTTGAAATTGGCCCAGTAGTTCTGGGGAAGATGTTGAAAATGTGAAAAGTTGACGGACAGACTACAGACAAACAGACAGACAGACAGACAGACAAAATGTGATCAGAAAGGCTCACTTGAGCTTTCAGCTCAGTTAGCTAAAAATGATGAAGGGTATTACTAGCAAAATATCATCAGATCAAACTTTCTGCAATTATGCACATATTTAATCATTTGTCTTAAACAGCAACATACTAAATTCTAATGGTTCAAAATTTGAAGACAAAACATTGTAATTAAAATTTCCTAGAAATGTGCGAATGAACACATTGTGTTCTAACTACCTACAAAAAAATCATTGCTAAATTCAACAGTTGGACAAAATTCTAAGTTCAATGGGGCTAAAATTTCCAGAAAGATAAATGAATTTCCCAGTAATTAGCACATCTACACGTTGTGTCCTAAATACCTTAAAAGTTTCATAAAATTCTGTGCAGCTGTTTAATATGAGTTTTGCTTAAAATCCAGGAC